>NC_068982.1:152090055-152116626 GCF_001194135.2 Octopus bimaculoides | reverse complement strand
ATATACAAATAAACACATACACAAACACAAATATATATGCATATACCTATATATATATAAGTTTCAAATTTTGGGGATGGAATTAAGTCAGTTACACTGACTCCAGTACTCAACTGGTACTTATTTTTATCGAATCCAAAAGGATGACCTCAGTGGAATTTGAACTCAGCATAAAGATGGACGAAATACTGTTAAGCATTTTGCTTGGCATGCTAATGATTCCATAAACTTATGTTGTGACTGAGAAGACCCGGCAGATAAAGTGAGTTCACAGCTGTAACCTACACCAGCATCGCATAACCAGCCCACTCAAAAGTACCTTGGAACGTAGGGTGACATGCTGTGCTTGAGGAGACCTATTGAGTCAAGTACATCAACATCAAAATCAAAGCAAATTAAATCAAATTACAATCAAATGGAAATTGTAGTTGTGACCCTCATACTGGTGGCATGTACAAAGCACCATCTGAACGTGGCCGATGCCAGTGTTGCCTTGACTGGCTTCTGTGCTGTAAAAAGCACCATCTGATTGTGGTTAATGCCAGCTCTTCTGGCTCCTGTGCTTGTGGCATGTAAAAAGCATCCACTACACTCTCGGAGTGTTTGGCGAAAGGAAGGGCATCCAGCTGTAGAAACATTGCCAGATCAGATTGGGGCCTGGTGCAGCCTCCTGTCTTCCCAGACCCCAGTCGAACCATCCAACCCATGCCAGTATGGAAAACAGACGTTAAATGATGATGACGATGTATATATATATATACATATATATATATGTATGTATGTATTTGTGTATATATATATATATATATATATATATATATATATATATATATATATATGTTAATAGTTACATACATACAGTGCAGGCATGGTTCTGTGGTTAAGAAGTTTGTTTCCCATTCATACATTTCTGATTCAGTCCCACTGTATAGAAAAACTAGACAAATATCTTCTTCTATAGCCCCAGATTGATCAAACCTCTTGTGACTGGATTTGGTAGACAAAAACTGAAAGTGGCCTGTTTCATACATGCATGCAAATATACATACATACACACAAATACATACACCCATAAATATATATATAAAGATAGTAGCATTAACATCAGATGTGCAGGCATAGAGGACCATTTAAAAGTTCTTTTTGGACATTTTCTTCTAAATTTATGCCAACTCCTCCTGGTTTATAAACCAACTGGTTTATTTCTCCAATGTAAATAAGCGAAACACCTTTTACTTAGCAACATAGCATCATTCACACCAGATTTTTAAAAAATATAACTGATACTATGTGGAATTTTTCTAACATGATCATGGCTAAAATTAACAACACCAATGACATAAACAGCATTACACCACCAGTAAGCTATCTGAGAAGACGTAAGCACTCCTCTCATTTTATTTTAACTCTACATCTAAACCGAGATCTGTTTCAATGCTACGAAAAAGCTCATAAAAAGCCTTCTGTCAGATATATGCGAAGTGGTTAAAGAAAGAACTGAGATGAAGCTCACCTCAACTTAAGCACCTTTACTGCAAAATAGCTCTGGCAATAAGCATCTTCCTTTAAAAACAAAATGCCTTGCTCTCATAAATTGACTTCAAAACACTATGTGTGTGTGTATGTGTGTGTGTGTGTGCACATGTGTGTGTATACAAGGGGGTGCTGAAAAGTTCCTGGTCAGAGGGCCAACTTTCTGAGTTCTTTTACAGGGCTTAGAAAAACTGAAGGACCACTGCAATAAGTCTGTGAATCTGAGAGGGGAATATGTTGAATAAAATTGTAATTAATTGATACTCCTATATTTTCTTTTATCCAAAGCCTGTAACTTTTCAGCACCCCCTTGTATGTATACCATTTTCAGTCATATGACTGTAGCCAAGTCAAGGCTATGCTGGGGCCAAGCTGGGGCCAAGCTGGGGCCAAGCTGGGGCCAAGCTGGGGTCAAGCTGGGGCCAAGCTGGGGCCAAGCTGGGGCCAAGCTGGGGCATTACTATGAATATATATATATATATATATATATATATATATATATATATATATATATATATATTTAATACATTATAGTGTTCTAGTTTTATCTTTTTTTTAATCAAAGTTTTCAATATTTTTATATGGGTTCTTCAGTTTAACTCCCAAATAATAATGTAGCCCTTAAATAATAATCAAGATTTCTAGACCTTGCTTTGTCTTCAGAAGGAAGGGATATTGGTGAGTGTTCTTGCCTCTTTATAATACTTTATACAAATTTTACTTCTGATTGATCCAGCAGAAAAATAAACAAAAACAAAGACAAGGAATTTGTTTAATATACCTCTGTGCCACATTCTCTATATTCAATGACAACCACAACGACAAGAACAACAATAACTACAGCAACACTGATTCTTGATGAACATCAACATTAACTTTGATGGCATAAGCAACTATATTGTCAGCTTCCACTAAAACAACTACACTAACAATGCAGACACTTGAACAACATCAACTGCATCAGTAAAAGAAGCAACTTTGGCAATACTTACAGAATCAACAATAATAACATCAGTAATAAAATCTCTCATTGCACACTGGCCTCTACCATCCCCAAGTGACCTATTTCTCTATCTCTTTGTCTACAACTGTTACTCCAACTACTACTGTCGCCACACTAATGTGTTACTTACACTCAGCCTAGACATCACATATTAAACCTACATTGCTTCCAGAAACAGAGAACTTGGGAGCATTTTCTTTCAACAGCAAAAGTAAAAAAAAAAACTGAAGCACTACTCACATTAAGAAAGACACTACTGCACAGCATCTCCACTAAGCATGAGTGATGTTCAGTTAGAGCCCTCACTGTGACTCCAAATGCTGGGCCTCCCTCTTACTAAGGATCTCTTTTGCAAAGATTGGTCCTTCTCTTCGGGGTGAGAAAGTATTTCGTTGCTTGAAAGCTCCTAAAACTCTCCAAGGCTCAAGTGAGGGCCACAATGAAGTACAGCTCCCACATCTGGGGCAGTACTGCTGCTATGCACACAGATATCATGGATCACATCCACAAAAGGGTTACTCGACTAATTGGAATTCAGTCACTCATGGATATGCACTACCCTCTGTCCTGCAAGGGTGCTGTCTCCTCTCTCTGTCTTTTCTATAACTAATATAATGTTAAGTAGTTTATATATATGTATATATATATATATATCTGTGTATGTATATTTTTGCTAGTTTCAGCTCAAGAGCTGCAGCCATGCTGGGGCACCACCATTAACTTTGCTATGCTTTTGCTACTTCAAAACCTCCTCTGATATGTGGCATTTGGTGGATGAGGGAGTTTGATGTTGTTACTCTCAGCTGGATATTTTTCTGTGAGGTAAGTTCATCCAGAACTCTTGACAGGAGGATATCCAGTTTTGTCTTGAAGGCACCTGCATCCACATCATGTAGGTATCTCAGGATTTTTGGAAGGATATTGAAGAGCTGTGGGCCGTTGAAACCCAAGCTATTACAATATCTGGTCCTATATCCTGAGGACAGTTTTACAATTTTTGGTACTATGCAGTGACACCTTATTCTGCTGTTTGTGTAGCTTTCAATGTCAAAGTTTGGTACAAGTTCTTCTAGGATTTTCCAGATATATATCACTGCATATCTTTCCTGCCTTTATTCTAGGGAGTAGAGTCAACTTTTTCACTCTCTTCCAGAAGCTGACATGTCACGCTGAGATGATCTTCTTTGTATAGATTTGCTGGATTACTTCAAGTTCTGCTGTTAATTTTACACTGTTTGTGTATGTGTGTATATGTGTGTGTGTGTGTGTGTGTGTGTGTGTATATATGTATATACATATACACACACACACATACACACACACACATACACACACACACATGCATGTACATGTATGCACACACACACATTTCCATTGAGCTAACTGGTTCCGTATTTCCATCACTCTGGCACTCCTGTTGCATAATCCACTTGGTCCCTCATTAACCATTTATGACCAGTTCTTTTACCCTAGGACATTGGCTCTCTAGAATTTTCTCCCTGCTCATGTTTTTACAAGTGTTGATTTGCTGCAATAGTTTAAACAACATTAATAGCATCAAGCTTACCCCTTTGAAGGACCTGTGAAGGTCATGGTTAATGTTCCTTTCCCCAGAGACAACAAGAAGAAAAGACTACCAGAATATAGATTTTCATTGTTAAATTTATATATCAGTCCGGAGTTTACCTTTGTAACGAGTATGTTATTAATGACCAATGTGATTAATAATTTTGATTGCAAACATGAAAGTTGTAAATTTCATGACATTGATTGTTTTATTGGTTGTGCAAGTATTAAATCCCCCTGCTGACTCACTGTGCATTTACAAGGAGAAATTGCCATGCACTACATCACACAACTAAAAAAAATCTAGTTAGAATATCATTAGTGGAGAAAAAGAAATGTTACACTTCATAAGATGTTTCATTTATATACCTTGGTTTATATCATGCTGATGACTTCTTAAAAGGATTAAATAATCCTATACGTAATTACTAAAGACTAGGAATTTTAACAAATTCATAATAAGTAAGCAAAAGTAAAATTAAATATGCATATTCTATGCATTTTGTTCCTTATTCTTTAATTTAAAATTCAAACTTCTAATCCGGTCGATTATTATGAAGAAATGATTATTTCCATTACTAACTGTCCATTTGGAGTCTACATATCTATACAAATTCCACTCAAAAATAGACAATAAATGATAAAGGCAATACCTATAATACAGTACAAAGCTAAAATAAACACATAGATCATATACACTAGTCACAAACTAAAATAAACACCTAATTGATGGTATGTAAAAATCTAACAACTGAAATCTAAACTCTAGTGATGGTATCCATATCAATCACACACTTCCAGCCTGCTATTAAGGAAAATAAGACATATGCTACTATCACTTCACCATGAAGCTGAGACCATGAAAGTTTAGAAATGATAACTCATTTGGGATCCTTACCAGTCCATATAAACTGCAAGGACAAAAAATAAGACCCAGCTGAGTTTTCAGTACACCATGCCTGAAAGAAAATCTGCTGTTCCCCATATATACAAATGCACTTACACACACTCATACACACACGCATACAAGCACTTACAATTCATATGTATATGTGTGTGTGTGTGTATCTTTATGGTCTATCCGCAAGTTCTCATGAGAGGGGTGATGTACAAATTATTCAGGGTTTAAACTCTAAACAAAGAGAAATATGTAAGATATCCTGGTTTTAATACTTTTAAAACTTATACTCACTTTATTATAAGGTATATATTGTTGCTGAGATTATCATTGTTACTATTATTATTTCTTTACATTCAAAGGCAGTGAACTGGTAGAAGCATCAGCACACTGGATAAATTGCTTAACACCATTTTCTTCCAGCTTTATGAATGTGCATAACAAAATAGTACTAATCATAGAGATATATTCATATATATGCATACATACATATACACATATATATGAACATATAACAAAGACTATATTTAATAAATGACACAAGCATAAAACACTTATATTTAGAACTCTGAGTTTCTTAATGCCACTGAATGCAATTTATTCAGTTCTCACCATCATTTCACTTTATGTAAAAAAAAAATCATGATAGATATAGTTATGATCTACCTAAAATTGTATATACCATTCTTGGTATATAGAACGACATTTATATCATAATTGTCTCTAATACTATGTCTCAACAAATTCTAAAGCACTTGTACCTAATGATTCCAAAGTACAGGGGCAAAATCCAGCAATACTGAATTGAATAAATTTAAACTTACTTTTATTGCTTGTACTTTTCAATCATAAAATGGCAGTATTGTCGTTGTTCCATTGCTGTTTCCAATTAATATCAATATTATTTGATATTAGTTCCCAATTAATATTAATATTATTTGACATCTTTTCACTGATAAATTCAATCTTATATTTTTGAGGGTTGATTAATCAGTATTTTGAGCCATAGCAAAATTGTCCCCATAACCTTTAAGTATGATATATGGTTTGCATTTAGCTAAATATTCTAACGTAGTGTTTCCCAAATTTGGTGATATTGCCCCTGAGGATTTCTAAAAATCTTATATAGGTACCAGGAATAAAAGTAGTGATAGGGGCAATAGATGCATCTGCACATTGTTTTCTGTGTTTGTCTTCAGTTTAAATATTAACTTTAAATAACATAAATATAATAATAAGTTGCTTAACAGTCACATCCATGACAATAACAATAGCAACAATAACATTAGACATCAAAATGTGAATAAGTAAATAAACAAAACCAAACATATGCCACCTGTGCATGTAAATTTTTAACAATACGCAAAAGTATTATTTAAAAGACTCATAATTTCTGTGTATTTTTATACATGTAATAAACAGCCACTGCATGATTAACATTAGGTGAATTGCTGACTTGTGTGCACAGATATATGTACAAATAACATAATAAATTTTGCTGAATCATAAACAAGGGTGCATCAAAACAGTGTTTGTAAATAGAAGTGGGTGGTAGTTGGAAAAAGTTTGTGAAGCATGGTTCTAATCTGTTACTTGTTATCTAAATCAAATTTGTAAATTGTAGATTTTACTTAACCATTTATATTATAAATTTTGCCAGTTAATCTTTTTCCATAGTTTTCGGCATATGGATGAGGAAAGAAGTGCTGATTTCTAATTGTAGAAGGAATCTGTAGAAGGGAGACATGGGATGAAGTGATAAAAAATGATTTTTAGATGTTGAGTCTCACAGAGGAGATGACAAGGGACTGTGTCTTCTGGTGATTTGCTGTGCTTGAGAATAAATAAAATCATGGCCATTCATGCATACAGGTATGTCCTCTACAGCCCCAACTTCCAATCACACACATGCATAATTGTCCTCTGGCAAAACTTCCCCACAAACCATCTCCCCAACCACTACCACCACCACCACCATCCACTGCAGGACTCTCCACTTTCCCTCATGTGTCTTTCTGCACACTCACAACGCCTTTATGTGTCTACCTTACCCATCTCCCAGCCACTCCAATTCTTCTCACCATCACTTGCTATCTCTAAATATCTGCCCTCACACTCTTATGAAACATCACCTCTATCCTCTCTGTACTACTTATACTCCCCTCTCTCTCTCACTCTGACTGTCTCTTCTCTCCCAGCTCCCCCTATTTCCATGTCCTACTGGTGTAGCACAGTATCTCCTCTGTAGTAAAACAGCTACCCCTATCCCTCTATCATAATCCAACTTCTTGCTTGGCACACAACCACTTCTCTCAGTTCCACTCCCTCTCTCTTAGATGAGGTCCTTGTTTTGCAAGCTTCTAGGTGACCTCATAGGTACTGGTACCACATAAAAAGTACCTATATTGGTTCCACCTAAAAAGCACCCATACTGGTGTCATGTAAGAAGCACCTGTACTGGTGCCACATATAAAACATCCATGCTGGTACCACGTATAAAGCATTCATGCTGGCATTAGGTAAAACACACCATGCTGATGCCACATAAAAAGTACTCATGCTGGTGCCATGTAAAAAGCACTTGTGCCGGTGCCATGTGAAAAGCACCCATGCTGGTACTACATAAAGAGCACCCATGTGGGTTCCATGTAAAAGGTTCCCATACTGGTGTCACAAAACAAAAGCACACTTTGTAAAGTGGTTAGCATTAGAAAGGACACCCAGCCATAGAAACCAGGCCACAACAGACAATTGGAGCTTGGTGCAGATCTCTGGCTAGCCAGCTCTTCAATCCATGCCAGTATGGGAAACAGTCATTAAATGATGATAATGATAATGATGATGATGATGATGATGATGATGATGTTAATGAAACATGAATTTGAAACAAATTCAAATAAAATTATTGAAGTATATATAAAACGTGATATAAATAGTGTTTACAAAGATAAACAGGATAGAATAAACCTAATTAAGTTAATGAGCCGCATCTCATCAATGATGATAGGAGTGTGCAATGTAATTACTTCTTCACAGATAGGAAATGTGAAAATTATTCAAAAAGAAGAAACTATTTCCAAGTGGTGTCAATTAAACATATATACTTTCTTATATATTTTCTTTGTATGTTTGAAATTTAGCCTCATTTGTCGATGATAATATGAAAAGAAAACATACTCACAAATGAAATAAATAAATCAATAAATTTCTAGCTGCATACATTGTTATTTTATATCTTTTGAAGTGAAAATATGAAGCTTAGTTTCCATGAATGATTGAAAAGACAGGCTTCTCTTATTTTGAAAACCAGTCAAAACTCCAATTTTTTTAGTTCCCATCCCTTACAATGTGAAAATGTCGTGCCTATTAAGACGTTATTATTTTATTGTAAAAATGTTATCATAATTGATCATAATACCTTTAAAACTAATTGGGACATATTTTAAATGCATATATATTAAAGATATTTAATTTCATATGATTTTATTGTGAATATATATTTCTCGCATTTTAGTTTCTTTTAAATGAATATGTTACCTTCCCATTTATATGGAACATTCTGAAGAACTTTTTTCTCAAAAATGAGAAAAACTTAGGGGAGAATTTCTTATCACCTGATTTCAAATAATCTGCAGACAAAAACTTTATTCTTAACTTTTTTTAATAAATCTCCCTTCAGTCATATACTTTGTTCATCTATGAATTACCATCACACGAAAGAACTGATTTAATGAAAGAGCTGAAAGATTATCATTTCTATCACAAAAGGTACACTGCTGTGTGACTTGTGTCTTGACTGTAATGTTATTCCCAAGAATGCTTATAACAACTGCTACTTATTTATCCTGTTATTAGCATATTAAATCTGTAATATTTGATATATTTCAAAGGACTCTTACAGCCTAAGAAACTGAAGAATTTTTTATAATGGTGAATTTCTTAAACTCAGGTCTATACTAGAATATTAATAATTAATCAAGCAAAATAAGAAACAAATGTACTGTGTAATGTACCAGCATATATTTGTCAACTTAGAGCTTACTTCAGTAATGTTGATTTTGATGCTTATAACTATACAAGTGACCTTCAAGCTTTCAAGAATACCACATCTCTTTCTCCAATGTAAGGCACCTACATCTACCTCCCATCCATATCACTATAAGCAACTGGCTCAATATATCATTGCCTTAAACTTAATACAACAAAATCAGAAACTATAGTTATTTTCTTAACAAGCATGGTAAGTTCATTGTTGAAAGCCTCCATTTTGATGACATAAATGCACAGATGTTAGAGGAGGTAAAACTGTCAGTGTTATAATATGTTAAATATATTACCGATATATCAACCCAATTATTGATCTTTCCCATATAAACAAATGTCAGAAAATTCCTTACCATTGATCAAACTAAAGTTCCTCCTTGGCTCCATTATTTCACAAACATTGAGTATTGTAATTCTCTCTCCTTAGTGTTCTTCAAATATTGCCAAAGGACACATAAATTTTTTAAAATCTTGTGTTCAATAGATTATGCGTCCTTCACATTTGTTAGTGTACATTATTTACCAATAAAAGAGGGAATGCATGGTAAATATCTGATTCTGAGTTACAAATATATTAACTTTCCCATTCCTCTCACTTGACAGATTTCTCTCAGCCTTCTGCCAGTATCTAATATAAGTTTTACCAAGTATAAGTTGGTTGTTGTTTGACATCCCAGTGCCCTGTTATCATTGATTCAGTTGAAATATATATGATCAAAAGTTTTCTAGCCTTGACCATCAAATCTATTCTTGTCAGAAAGAAGATATTGAGCTTTATTTTATCCATCATACCTCCTTTCTTTTAAGATGATAGGAAGATATTTGAGGGATACATGGCTGCAATTATAACAAAATTAAACCATAATGTTTCTATGTTTCATATTATTTGAAAGAACGTACTGCCTTTTTCTCTTCATAATTCAAATGAATTTATCTTTTGATTCTCATGCTTCATTTTCTCTTCTTTGAGCACAATTCCAATGGATTAATTGTGGATATGTTACATTTTAGGTAAAAATAAAACAATACATGCATATACTTTCAATACAAAATTGATTCTATTTTATTTGACAGTATAGTTTTTGTTCTCAGTAAAAATTAAGTGTGAGTTTTATGTCAAGATTTATTAGTGGTCAATTTCTTAAGGTTTGGCTTTCATTATAAATATGGTCATAATGTTGCTTTCCTATCGTTTTTTTTAGCAGCCAGTCTAATGTGACAAATGTTAAATTAGCTAAATGTTATATTAGAATGAGAAAAAGGAGACGACTTTAATTACAATAAATTCAAAATAGAAATAATTTTCTCAAAAAAATATAAAAAGTTTTCTCAATAATCTTTATTCATCTTCAGTGCTTTCACTAAATCATGTAGCAAATTCTTTTAATTTATCAATAGAGAAAAAGCATTCATATACCCACTCAGATACTTTTCTGAATATCAATAAACATCTTAATAATTGAAAAGACCCTGTCAAACACTGAAAGATGAATAAAATATCATCTTACATATACTCCCACTGAATGTGTACAGTCTGTAGAATACTCCTCTAAGATATTTCCCTATGTCATTATGGTTCATGCAGCAAAGTTTTCTATTATGAAAATATGTAAACATAAAAATATTCACCTAAGTTACATATATGATGCATATATATATGAATGTTACACACATGCACACACACATATATTCTTCTATTATTTTATTCTCTTACTTGTTTCAGTCGTTAGACTGCAGCCATGCTGGGACACCACCTTGAAGGATTTTTAGTCGAATGAATCGACCCCAGTGCTTATTTATTTTTTTAAAACCTGATACTTATTCTATCAGTTTCTTTTGCTGAACTGCTTAGTTATGGGGGCCTAAGCACACCAACACCAGTTGTCAATTGGTGGTGGGAGACAATCACAGACACCCACACACACACATATATATCATAATCACTTTAGTGTCTACTTTTCCATGCTCACATGGATTGAACAAAATTCACTGAAGCAGGCTTTCTAAAGTTGGATGGATGCCTTTCTTGCTGCCAGCATTCATCTACTTCCAAATAAGATAATATTACCCCATGACCAAACATGCTTCCACAGAAGATTGAAAATGAAGAATTCCACTAGCACGACAATAACTCTTGCATACAGTTATCAGTTATCACATAATGTCAAAGCAAAGAGACAGTAACACACACACACACACATACATATATACATATATATTATATGATATGTTTCTTTTTGTTTCCAAATACCAAATGCACTCACAAGGCTTTAGTTGGCTGGGGCTGTACTTGTCCAAAGTGCCATGTAATGGGACTGATCCTAAAACCATGTGGTTTGGAAAGTAATCCTCATCCCCCTCCCCATACATGTATATAGAAAGCCCCTTGCTGAAGGTACCATGTAATTGAGAGAACATAAAATTACATAGCTGTGAAGTAAGCTTCTTAACCACATGGTTATACCTCACCCTGGACTCATGTCTGCACCTCCAAACTTTTATAGATAAACTGATATATGTTGGTATATATGTATGCATGAAGTTTGTATATTTGTGCATAAATTTATTATAACAAAAGAAACAAATGCCATTTAGTTTTCACCTGTATTTCTGTGACAATTTGTGTTTTTATGCATGTTTGAGAATGTGTAGGACTGAGTATAGGGTGGGGTTTATGATTTCACAGCCTGGTAAAAAAAATATATACCTTGATATTCTAGCAATATTGAAGATTAGTTCTCATTTATTAAATGAACAATATCAACTACAATAATGTAATACTTGATTTTCATCTTGGTGAACTTCCAAAATTACAAGTTTTCATTTTAGCTTCACTTTTGACTTTGAATTAATCAGTTTATTTTGATAAACTGAACAGGGCACAATATACTACTACCAATAAGTTAAGAGCATTTTGTGAGGCGAAAAAATATCCAATTCTTTTGTGTTGCTGGGGTAGGGGCATATTTTCAATTTTTAAACTTGTTTTATGATATTCATATTGTTTTGCTTTCCTTATGATAGCTCAATAGAACTTCAAAAGGAGATACTACATCTTTGAGTGTAAGAATAATTTTCCCTTTCCTAAACAAGTCATTTGATCCGCTAGAATTGAATAAAATAAAGCTATTTTAACAACCCACTTTATTCAAAAATTTTAATCCTACAAATCATTATATATTCATATAAGGAATTTAGAAATTTGAAATTTTAAGTTCAAATTTAGATAAAAAGATTGCTTAAGATTCATTAAATCTGAAAAAGTTGACAGAATTATTTTAATGATTAATACCTGATTTTTTTAGACAGCTCAGAATATTTTTTTATTAATATGGATTAAATGAAAATACCTTGAATTCAACCATTATTTTATGATTTGTAATTAAATTTATGAATATTAAAAAATACACAGTAAATTAAGCTGTTAATGAACTCAGATATTTTATAAAATGCATAAGCTTATCTATGGTTTTTCATAATCCAAAGTAGATGAAAGACAGTTCAAATTCTTTATGGCCTGATAATTAGTATCATGTTAGGGAGACTAAATCCCCATGTAGATTTATGTGACTGTATAGTGAAAATACTAAAATAATATCAACTTGAAATCCACTGGCCATGATCTTAACAACCTCACAACCCTAACCATTTCTTCAATAATATTTTTGAAATTTGTATAAAGGCAGAAATACTTCAATAGAAATGTAAAATATATGAATAAAATTATGGAAATCAGTGAATAGTTTGTGAGATCAAAATGTTTAATTTAAAGAATGCATAATTTAGATTTAGAAGAGAAGGTAAACTATCTAATTTATAACAGTTATGGTTTTAAAAAAAATCTATTTGCATTTATCAAATGACATGGGTGTAAGAAATAAAGACATTCAAACCATGATTTTTTTCTATTAATATTCAAAAATGCTTGTGGCACATAAAAAGCACCCACTACACTCTCGGAGTGGTTGGCATTAGGAAAGGCATCCAGCTGTAGAAACTTTGCCAGATCAGATTGAAGCCTGGTGCAGCCACTGGCTCTCCAGACCTCAGTCAAACCATCCAACCCATGTCAGCATGGAAAACGGACGCTAAACGCTATACAATTTTTCTGGTCCACATCACTTCTATATTCAACATCAATATCAATTCCTAATTCAAACAAATTACAATCTCTTATGTTATGTAACATAACCCTATTAACTATTTACTTATTTTCCTTGAATCAATTTTGGTTTGCAGTTTCATGATCCATATATGAAACAAGTAATTTATTGTTGAGCAAAGATTCTCCAAATATATTTATGTTGAGTGGAAACATATGTAGGCAAAGAAAAAGATAAACATAATAATAACCAACAGGTAGGAGCCAAATCAATGTTTCTTGGCCAATACTTGAAGTAAAAAATTATTAGAAACCAGTTTATGGCATATAAAAACTACAACCTCAGTGCCATTTTTTATCAGCTTTATAACCTTAAAAATGCAAGCTCTTTTGTATTTTTATCATCGTTTGTTTGTACATTTTAAATACAGCCCAGAAGCTAAAATATTGATTAATGAATTATATGAAATATCCTTAATATTTCATATCAAAGAATATTTAAAATGTAATGATATATAACACATATATGCAATGTGTATCATTATATCTCTTATAAGCAGAAAAAAAAATGTTTTCACTACCTCCAGATGGCCTACTTTGACTGGAACAAAACTGACTGGAATTCTTATTGTAGTGTGTTACAATGTCCAAACTGGCTTGCATTTTATGATTCAAGCGATGACAATACTATTCTTCAGCACATCTGTTATTCAATCTGAGCCTGTGTCAGTACCATGTAAACATTAGAAAGCCCAATTGTGCAATATGAGAGATTACAGCAGTCTGCTTTGCCAAAAAAGAATGATGGGATGCTGAATATGAATTCACATTATGCAAAAGTGGAGAAAATAGAAGAAAGTGCAACAGATCATCCAACCATATCAAGCAGGTGACTAAAATAGTAGTGCGTCGTGTATATACTTCCTTCGCCTCTGTTTCATTATATTATATATCCAACATACAAATGATATAAAAGTGGCGATGAGAGTATGCCTTAGCTGCAAAAGTACCTTCCACTAAATGGCAACCGTGGCCAAAAACAGATGTTCCATGGGCCAGACTGCATGTCGATTACACAGGTCCACTTAAGGGTTCATATTACCTTGTGGTGAATGTTTTTTTCAAAGTGGCCAGAAGTGCATAAATATAAGAAAGATGACATCTGTGGTTACAATAAGTTTTTCACATGAATTGTTTGCTGGGTATGGTATTCCGGATACCATTGTGTCTGATATTGAAACTCAATTTATGTCTGATGAGTTCAGAAAATTTTGTAAAATGTTAGTCATCTAATATGTCACCAGTCTGCTCTATCATCCTAGGTCAAATGGACAAGCAGAGCATTTTGACACTTTCAAGAAGGCATTGTAAAAGGCAAACAATGAAGTGATGAACAATTTTGCACTGCAACAATTTCAAAGAGTGTACCAAGTAACACCTAATCTGAATATACCGTCGGGTATGTCACTCACAGAATTGATGTTTGTTAGAAAGGGCAGATCTGTCTTTGATAAGCTGATACCAAGTAAAAATAAAAAAAGCAAACAACAAAAATACTCCAAAATTCTTCAAGTTAGGTGACAAAGTTTTTTTAAAAACTTATAGATATGGTAAAGAAAGCTGGGAGGATGGTGTAATTATTAAATAGATTGGAAGAATGATATTCCTGGTAAAAGGAAAAAATGTCAAATATAAAAGACATTAACCAACTTAAAAAAAGATTCATGGAAAAAACAGTCATGAGAAATGAAATTCCCATGGAAGTATTGTACGACATGTTTGATGTACCAACACACAAACAATTTGAAACAACACATTCTAGCACCAGAAAACAGAAAAGAACAAAATCACTGAGCGGAGTTCAATTCTTGATAGGGGAGACTGATTCTAAAAAGGGGAGATGTTGTGGAAGGATTCTGACCAACCCTCAAATGACTAAAAGGTGGACCGACTCATTGTCATACAACAAAGAACTGTGAACAATTGGCAGTTCAGGTTGGTAAACAGTTCACTGTGAGCCATGGTGGAGAGGTGTAAGTCTCATGTAATCGTAATAGTAGTGTGTCGTGTATATACTTCCTTCCCTCCTGCTTTGTTATATCATATATCCAATGTACAAGGATATAAAAGTGACCTAGGCAATATTGTTAACAATGTTCTGCTTTTGACAAATCACATTTCTAAAAATCATCAAAAAGGTTGAGGGTGTCTTAACATCACTCAGTAAGACCTTTGTTAGCTATTCATCAATTACTTATTTAAAGCTATATATGACTATGGCACATCCACACTTACAGTTTGCATCTCTTTTTCTGGAATCCCCATCTTGTCCAGAATATCAATCTACTGAAAGCTGTCCAGAAATGTGCAACTGGATGAATACTCTGAGTCAGTCACTGTATCTTGAAAGTATTGCTTCTTTGAACGCTATCACACTAAAGTTTTAACATTTTGCAGCTGACTAGAAGCCTACAAGGTTATCCACTATCCTTTGGACAACTTTGGCCATTTTTTGAATCTAATACCTCTGCCACTTGTAGACATACATATAAAATTTTAAAAAATCAGTGTGGCATCCATGACTTTCAGAAACATTTTTTTATGCTCAAGCTACCCACATCAGTTGTTATCTGTCAGGATATTGAATCATTCAAAAATGCCATAGTTCCTCAAAATGGGCCAGCACTACTGACTTGACTGTGCAAACTTTCTTCTTTATGACTCTTTTACAGCTCATTTTTCTGACTTTTTATTTTATTCAGTGTACTGTGCATGTATTTCCAGCTTACACTGTCGTCATTGCCTACTTGGATTTATGTTTCATTTTTTCAACTTTTTTTCTAATGGGTTGCAGTGCATTTGAACAATTTATACAATGAGCTTATTATTATTATTATTATTATTATTATTATTGAAATTCCATTGTGGTCAACTTTGCCTTTCATCCTTTTGGTATCGATAAATTAAGTACCAGTTGAACACTGGGGTCGATGTAATTGACACATCCTCTCCCCCAAAATGACTGACCTTGTGGAAAAATTTGAAATTATTATTATTATTATTATTATTATTATTAACCTTAGGAGTACAAGTGGAAAGTTATTAAATTATTTGATATAATTCAAGTTTGAGGAACTTTTTGGCCTTGGAAATAGGTAAGTTATCTTTATTCACAAATTCCAAAGAAAAAAAAAATGAAAAATAAAGAGATCAACAGAGAAATTAATGATATTTTAAAACAGAAATGAGATTCTCTATGTCATCCTTTCAATTACAAAATATAAGATATGAGAGAGAAATATGTAGTAAAAATTTATAGAAACACACACACATACACGCATGCGCACACACCCACACAATATGCTATAACTTGCATACTCTTTGCTGATATGACAGACTAGTTCTAGACTGACAGATTTCATAGTATTTTTGACTGAAGAATTAAGTAGCTGATGTAGGAGAAAGTCTGTCTGTTTCTACTATTATGATAATGTTGTTTTTTGATTGATTCAAGCAGTCAAAAGATCAGTTTTAAACAAATCTCTACATAAGGGCTTGACCTAGATTTTTATATCAATATCCACTTCACATTCTTTTGACAGATAATTCTGATGGCAAAGATAAGGATGATCAATGTAGCAATATTGGCATATACACGTATCTAATATTTTATCATCCATGTGACAAATTGTTACCCATGCTTTAACTGATCATTGTTCAATGATTACCTCTTCTTCATATAGGTATAAACTTCATTAATTAGTTATGATATTAATTAAGTAAGCACTAACACACTTTGTTAGGACTTGTAATTTAATATATAAATAAGTTAATATAAACCAATTCCAAAGATAAATATTCCAATGAGGTAGATTTAACATTTGATACTTTTCTTGAGGAAATATTCTTCAGATTTTACTTGCACTAAATGTAGTGCCATAGTGTGTATATTATGGTTAATTGCATAACATATTCATGAAATTTCAAGTTTTATCAAATATTCAAATGTAAAATATTTTGACTTCTTAATCCTTTCAGAATTACTCTGTGATTCAATTTGGTTTATGATCCATCAGTTGTGAATTGCAGATCTAAACCAATGAAATCTAGCAAAAAAATCATATGCATCAGTTTGTGAACTTGTTATCAGCTTTTGGAATATAATATTGAATGTAATTCAAAGTTGCAAATTCATTTCAGATATTTTGTTTTGATCTTGCTAATTGTAAGAGCAAAATCTTACAAAAACTGACTTTAGCCTTTATCTAAAATTAATTGTAGCAAACATTACCAGCATCTTTAAAATCACCAACATATATGCAATTGGCTTTCAACAGCACTTAACAGCAAGATTATTAGAGAATAAGTGTTTATTGTTGCTTAACCGCTCAGCACTGGTTCAAGCAGACCTATCATCAAAGGCATTCAAGTCATTACTTCTCATCTTTTGAGACACAAGTTGTCTAACACCACTTAACAGAATATATATTCTTCCTTTTTTGAGCTGGTAGATATTTGAAGAAGATTTGACTGCTATTTCTAGCACGTCGAAAGACCACATACATGTTTCTTCATTACTTCATTGATAGTTGTCTCAGTTGATATGATCAGAGAAATATTTTAATGTCGAGGTTGAGGTTTTATAGAATAACTCCTTCCGATCAATATTAAACAAAGACATGTTTCAGCAAAGCAAGACACAAATTTTAATACCTTCTGTGGTAATCAGGCTACTATGTGCCTCTGATGCTTAGAGCAATGTTAAGATTGTTTCCATAAAGTGATTCTAATGTTTAGACCAAAAGTCACCCAGACTTATTCTGATTTTGAAACCTAGGTTGGTTTCAGTTTTTAGAAACAGGATCATTCCAAGGAACTTTAGACATATACCTAACATTAAAGAACTTTTTATATCAAAGAGAAATTGTCAGTCTAACCCAGTATTAAACTCTTCAGCATATGGTGACCAGACATTATTGTATCTGGCTGGTGAATTAGAGACATAGAAAAAAGAGGACTATTCTAAATGACACAACTCACAACTGAGTTAATTGTAGAATATAACATTGTAGAATATAACATTGAGAAGAATTGTTGAGACACGACAGTAGATTAGTCTGTTGGTCATTTATCTATCAGACACTTCATTCATCTTTTCAATGGTAACAGAAAGGGAGGCTGTAGTTGTACAAATACAAATAGGTAGTGAATTGGCAGAATTAGAAGAGCACCAGATAAAATGGCTGCAATAGTTACTTTGTAACTTCTGAGATGCAATTCTTTTGAAGTCAACTTTGCCTTTCATCATTCTGAGGTCAATAAAATAAAGTACCAGTTAAATGCTGGAGTTTCAATTCCTATAATTCACCCTAAAATGAAGGGAATTACAACAGAAGATTTTGTTTTGTAATTTCATTAATTAAAATATTAAATTTCCCTTTAAAATTTATTGAATTTGTATTTTCAGAGAAGGCAAGAGCTATTTTTCTAGTGAATATTTTCAGATGCGCTAGCTATCATGAATCTAATCAATATTTTCAGATATTCCAGGAATTATCTATTTAATTAGCATTTTAGATATTCCAAATGTTATTTTCCTAATTAATATTATCAGATATCCCAAGAATTATTTATGTAATTAATATTTTCAGATATTCTAGAAACAGAGGAGCAATTTATCTCAATATTTTCAGATTTCCAGAAATAAAAGTAAGTAGCTTTCTATCTTGGGTTTCTAGATTTTGATATTTTAAAGGAATGATTGATATACTGACCTAGGAACTACATTTCAGATGTGGCAGAACAAACCATATTTATCATCACCTTAGGTTTCCTAGTTTCAGATGAGCAGTAGTTGACAAGTGGAACTCTAAGATTTCTTATACACTCAAGGTAGACTCTTACAGAGTCTTCCTTTATCTGTAGCTATTCCAGTGGTATGTTTTCTAATATTTTAAAATTATTTTGCAGAAATATGTATGGCACAAACAAAGAGAATAGGAAATATAGAATCCATGGAAAACTCTGCTAAGTAGCCATAACATCTGAAGTGAATTCTTTAGGTTTTAAGCCGAGACTAGATTTAGGAGAGACTTAAGCAGCTTCCACTGTATAATATTACTCTTCATCAGTTTAATTACTTTTCTGTTCTGTAGGAGTGAAAATTTGGTGAACCTAACAATAAGATTAGTCAGAGAAGCATCTGAAGATAAGTTTCAGAAACCAGATTACCTAGAGAACTTCCTTCTAGGTTTTCCTTTTTGGAGTCAACTTCATTAGCCTTGTATGTTTCCCAAGTTGGATATAAGTTAGTGTGGATATGAAACCAGATTTTACTTTTCTGGATCCAACATGCAATTCTTGTAAAAAATTGGAAATTTCTCTTCTCTCTTAGTATACTTTATTGAAATTTATTTCTTTTCCTCTAATATACTTGATATGTATATCTAACCAGTTCTTCATATCACATGACCCAATACTAATCCTATAACAAGAAGTGAATGTAGGGATATGAAAAGACACAAGCTGATAGATAAAGAAACAGGTGAAAGAGCTGACTGAGATCTAAAAGTAGTTTAATAGATAAGTATAAATAAAACAAGTGAGAAAAAAGTAACTTAGGTATGGTGAAGAGGTTAAAGTCTAACTTGTAATATGATTGTTTTTTTTTTAAATTGATACAGTTTTGCCAAAAATATATAAGAATGACAAAGGATATACAATGATAACAGAGTCTAAAAGCATCTGTTAGAAGACAAACAAATATGAAACATAGCAGAAATGTAGAAAGAAAATTAAAAAAATATATATGGAATTCTGAAAATATTGAGATTAACAAGATATGTCAAGAATAGTACTTTTCTTAGATAGATAGAAACAATTGAAAATTGCATTTTCTGATACACTGCCAACAAAATAGAAAGGAACAATATAAAGTATTGAATTGACAATATAAAATAAATATTATACTGTAAATCTGCCAGTCTTAGAAAAAAAAGTTAGTAATTCTCATCAAAGGTTTTACTGACCTATATAGCAATTCTATAGTAATCCGTTTCAGAAAAAATTCAATTTTCCAAAATAATAAATTGTTACAGAAATTAGATTAAGACAAGAAAGACCATCCCCACCTGCCAGACTATATTCTAATACTGAAACCAAAGCCTTTACTCTAGCAAGAAGATAATTATCACAGATTTGTTGTTCAGACAGAAAGGTGTTATAGTGGGAACTATATTCTATTGTTGCCAGCCCAAATTATCAGTTTAAAGGAGGTATTAAAGCTAAAATACCACAGCTTTATTTATCTACCATGATTACATTAGCCTATTGATGTTGTTCTGTAGGGATTATTATTATTATTATTATTTATCTATTTATTTATTTCTGGTAAGTGAAAGAATTAACTGTCTAAAATTTGCCTGCAGTGATAGAAGAGACTTTGAAAGCCCGTGTGGGCTAGTGATTGTAGTGTGTTGGTATATAAATCTTTGCCAATTAGCTACATGAACATTTATGGATTTGTATTTCTAACAGCTACAGTGGTCTTTAAATGTATGTGCAGAAGGTCCAACACTAACCAGGGCTGAAGTATTTCCTGGCTCTGAAGAGAAAACCTATAAGATGGATATGCCATTAGCAATGCTATATATGTTAAGTTGCAATCACCAAGTACTGTAAGGTTTGGTGTTTGTACGAAATTAGTTTTTAAATCATTAATATTGGGCTGTTTTTCTATAGAGAAGGGAACTGTGATTAATATGTCTTAGTGACTGTTTTGGTGTTGTTGGATGAGACTGTCATGCTCTCACTGGAGCATGTACTCTGTTCAGTGTCTTCCTTTATAGAACCAGTGCAAGTCTGATGTGAAAAGTCTAACTTGCATGTGAACAAGACTTTTGTGTGGAAAGTTAAGAAGTGAAAGGGTATAAGATCTGCAGTGTTTGATTGCCAAGTCATTAATGTACAAAAGGAAAAATGTGGGAGACAAAAATGATCACTCAAAGAATACCAGCATAAACATTATCTATATTTTGGATTTGGATTTCAATTTAATAATTTTCCTACAATTAAAGTTATGGCTCTATGATTTAATTACATTATAAGTCTTTACATGTCTATAATGAAAGGATTCAATGTTTATAGTCAGAATAGGAATATCAATATTAATTGCTCAGTTCTTAATGAGTAGAGTGAATTATCAGAAAGAATAGAGAGTGATTAAATGCTTTTGCATAATTCGTTACCTTCCACTAGGTTCTCAGTTCAAATCTTGATTGAATCATTTGTGCTTTTCATTCCTCAAAAACCAATAGAATAATTACCAGCTATCAGTGGGAGGATTAGCTCAAATCTTACAACTCCTCTATAGTTAGGTATATGAGAAACATGAAGTGAAAGGTATGAACACCCACTCTTGGTGTCTATCTAAGACATCTTACTGAACACAAATTTTTAATCTAATTATAATGATAGGCACCATGAGTGATGATATTTTTAGAGGAGGATAAAGTTGACTGGTACTTATCAACCCTGGAGAAGTAAAAGCTAAAGACGACTGTAGAGGAATTTGAACTCAAAATGCGAATGATTCAGCTAGCTCAGTCACTTATTACTTATCTTTCTGACTTTGGTATTAAGTCACACAATTTCAGAGAGGGCATAATCAATTAATTAACATCAGTTTTTGGCTGATGCTTATTTTATCAACCTCATAATGATGAAATACAAAATTGAAGTGATTGAGATTTCAACTCAGAATGTAAAAGAAGATCAAATACCGCACAACATATTCTACAAATAGTCAGTCACTGCCTTTCACATATTTTATATTTAAACACTATTTTTAACCACTTTGCTTTAGTTGGACTAATATATTTGTACTTTTAAAGTATTATATCTCCCACAAAATAGAAGTTAACAACAAGAACAATTTTTGGAAAATTCTCTTAGGTTAATTCAATACACATAAAAGCATGCAAGAAACTTATAACTCAATTATATGCGCTTGAGTGTTCAAACAGAATAAATTGGTACTATAACCCGTGCAGGCTGAATCTGCATCTAAGTTTCTACCCATATTCAAGTTATTTCACAGTAGAAAGGTTTTGAAGCTTTGAGTTTCAAGTTACTGTGAATAATCTGAGAAGTAATGAACTCTATCAGGTAGGGTTCTGCATGCTTTATGTGAGGCTAGAGATTTAAAACAGTAACCTTAATTTCTTATCCGGTGCTCTACTCAACATTTAAACACACTAATCTAATTATACGTATTTGTCTAAATTTTCTATCATTATTATTATTGTTCAGTAGTTTTATTTTTATAACGTACTTTCACTTCACTACCGAGCGCAGCTCTGTGTGCCTTGGGTATGTGCTGTGGTTTGCTGTGATGCTCTTATGGTTACTGTATTGAAAGTGTTTTGCGTAGGATGTGTGCAGTGCCCAGTAGTGCAATTTTCTGTATGTGATATATATTTGTAAGTCCTGGAGTTTTTGCTATGTATTTGTCTGAATATTTTTTTATTATACCTAAGGCACCTACTATGATAGGAATTGTTTCTGTTTTTAAATTCCACATTCGAGTTACCTCTATTTCCAGGTCTATTATTATTATTATTATTATTATTATTATTATTATAATTATTTTTCAGATGGTGCTTTTTATGTGCCACGAAGAGCCAGTTAGGTTGCACTGAAAACGACCTATACATGAATGGTGCTTATTGCGTGCCACGAGCACAAGAGCCAGTTAGGCAGCCCTGGCATCATCCACAACTACAATTTCCGTTTGATTGTGATTTGATATTAGATTTGATTTTTGATTTTATTATTAATATTCTTGTAATATATATATATATATATATATATATATATATATATATATATATATATATCCATTGATCCATCTTTCTTCTCTATCTACTATTCTTGGGAGGGTCAAGGAAGTAGAGTTCTGAGGCATCTCCTCTATAGGGTCCTATTTGTAGCAACTGTCATTGCACTTTATTTATATATATGCAACAAAACCTCCATATACCAAGAAACCAAGAACCCCAAAACAAGTTTAACCCTACAAGAGCTAGAATTTCAGTGAAGGACAACTTAGAACCAGGAGAACACAAGATAAAATAGATTTGCAGTCAACAAGGACATCAAACATATACATCTGTCATCAGCTGCCTAACGGATATCGTTATAATTTCAAAAGCTGGGCAGTACTATTCTCTCTAGCATTATAAACAGACAACAAAGACACTGCCTAGAAATTATTAGACAAGTAACCAGAGCAAAACGTTAGAGCAATGTATCTATTATATATCTCCACCTGCTTATTGTCACAAATACGAACATCAAGTCTCAAACATAGATCATTACATTCGTATTGCTATGAAACACAAAATCAAAAATAAAATATAGAAAACAAAGAAAAATCAAAATGGACATTGCCATCCCCAAAATTATAGAATGTAAAAAGCCATAGAATATTAAAATAAACTAGTGAACTAAATGCATTGAACAGAAGTTATTGAACATAGCTGAAAACACAAGTTGCCAGTATTTCAACACATAAAATGGAAAATAATAATAATAACCTAAGGAATAATCAAACTTGAACTGTAAACATATAGATTAATTAAAGAACATAAACCAATAGACATTGCTACCCAACAATCTATAAGATATATTTAAAGCAAGAAAATAGACATATATATATATATATATATATATATATATATATATATATATATATATATATACATAAACATATATAAAAATATCCAATCAGCCATAGATACATACGTATACATACTGACACTCATTCACACAATCATCCACTAAGACACTGACACACACAAATATGAATAAATACATATATACATCTCCATTCATTTGAAAAATGACAGAAATATTTTGAATGTCTCTAAAGCATCTTTGTTCATGTACACATACATACATGCATACCTATACACATACATACATACATACATACATATATGTGTGTGTGTGTGTGTGTGTGTGTGTGTGTGTGCATGTGTATATTTATGTATGTAAATAACAGTAACATTTGTTCCAACCAGGACTGTCACATTATGTTGGCAAATAATCTTTACCACACACACACACACACACACATGAACACACACATATATATACACATACATATATACATACACTTTTCAAATGGATGAAGATGTAACAATCTCTGCTAAGACAATTCTTTATGTTTTTTTGTGAGTACGATCAGTTATTATTGTTCAACACAGACCATGTGGTTCACAATGCTGTAGGTTCTAAGCCCACACTACTAAAATGTTAGGAAGACTACTTGCCTCATTGACAAAGGAGGTTATTCTGTGAGATTCTACTTGGGAATTTTCCGAATATGTGTCACTACCACAGGATATGTAGCTGGTTGAAAATTCTCCAGAAGCAATATCCACTTTCTATTAGGGAATATTACAGGCTGTTCAGTATCTGAGACTTTTCAGATAGGCAAAATCTAAATTCATGTGATCTATTAGAGAACAGAATATCTTTGTCAAGAATATTACAAGTTGTAGTAGCTCAAGAGTGTCTCTCTGAGCTTCCAAATAAGTTGGGACAAAGAAGTAGAGTTTTTCCTGTTCCTAGACCTAAATGTGTAACAGAGTGAACTCTGCAAAATGTATTCTAGTACTAGGTGACAAATTAAGGTCACCAACCAAGTAGACCATGGTGAGATTTGGACTCAGGACACAAAGAGTCAGAATAAATTCTGTTAGTCATCTGGTCCAAAGTTCTTATAGTTGTGCAAATCCACCACCTTGGATTGGTATTCTTTTGTTGACCCTAAATGGATGAAAGGCAAAGTTGACCTTGATTACATTAGATCACACAAAGTCAAAACAAATGCCATGAACTATTCTGTCTGATGCACTAAATACTCTGCTGATTTACTATCTACAAAAGCTTTGAAGAACTTACATGTTGGAAGGAAGTGGTACCTTACAAGAGATAGGAATTCCTGGTTATGAGGATAGAGTGTTAAACCAGAATAATTTCCTCTCCCTAACTCTGATTACAAACTAGCTTCTCATTGAAGGTGCTCCTGCATAGTTTCTTATTATAAAACAGGACTACTCTGTTAAAACTGCTTTTTATTAAAGAATAGACTGGACTCTCCTAATCACACTGGCTGCCAAGTTTCTAATTTTATTTGTAGTCATTTACATTTAGGAATAAGAAAAATTCCACTTCCCTGTCGCAATTTATTTGGAAACTCAAGAACTAAAGTCACCGTCACCTCATAGATTTAGTCCTTATTCCAACATACCATAGGACTATAAACTTCTTTTTCTGAAAAGATCCAGCTACTGGGACAGCCTATGATATCCCATAATACAAAATCTAAGGTGTTATGTTCTGTCACCACATATGAATATTTCTTCAGGAGAATTTACAGTTAGCTGCATATCCTGAGGTAAGCAATAAGAATATTAGAAATTTTTGATTACACATCATGAAGAGTATTCTTCTTTGTTAATGAATATGCAACTTGTCTGGGTAATCTCAATTATTATTTATTGGTTGGACTTAAAACCAACACATGACTGTCTTAAACCAATAACTCACCATACTTGAAAATATGAACTGCATTACTAGTGGCTACATTAAATAATGGAAGAGTGACTCATTAACTCTTTGTTATGAATTTAAAATCTGCAGAATATATTGGGTGACCTGTCTTTCTTGTGTATGCATAAACATTTTGATACAAGTGTGTGTGTGTGTGTATGTAGATTCAAGGTGAATATGGTATTTAATTTTAGGCACCAGAATTAAGTATGGTATTATCCATACAATTCCAAAATAAGGTGATTAAAATCAAAATAAGCAACAAGGATATCCAAAGTTAATGCAGTACGATCGTTTCATGAGACTCCATTTATTTAAGCAATGTGAACATTACATCAAATGTAAAATGCAGAGCAACCCTCAGCTGCACTAAGATATAAAAATTTACTGAAATTTCATTTCAACAGAAGGACATATGTAGTTTGTCCTTCTGTGAAATTTCAGTAAATTTCTATATCTTTGTGCAGCTGAGGATTGCCCTGCATTTTACATTTGATGTAATGTTCACATTGCTTAAATAAATGCAGTCGCTTGAAACGATCGTACTGCATTAACTTTGGATATCCTTGTTGCTTATTTTGATATATATATGTATATAGACATACATGGGGTGTGGGACAGAAAGAGAATTTGTTGGATAGTGTAGGATTGATGAGTCATAACAACTTATACATACATACATAGTTACATACATGAACAGATACACACACAGATACATACGGACATACATACATGCATGCATACATACACACACACACACACACACACACACACACACACACACACACACACACACACACACACACA
>NC_068982.1:152083189-152088189 GCF_001194135.2 Octopus bimaculoides | reverse complement strand
TGTTGTTGTTATTGCTGTTGTTGTTGTTGTTGATGTTGTAATTCATTTCAGATATTCCAATATTTGTAAGCCTGTATGTAGGCTAGTGTATTTATACAAATGAATACTGTTGTATTCGTCTGGGAGTAAACATCACACACATACACACACACATGCATATATGTATGTGTACATATGTGTGTGTTTGTGTGTGTGTGTGTACATGTATATATTTACATATTTGTGTGTGTATACATATACACGCATATAACTATATGCGTATGAGTGCATATGCATGTATGTGTGTGTTCTTGCAAAGTTCATATCCAGTTTTGGTTTTTGTTTATCCCACAGACATTTGTATTTTACAAAACAAAAATTTAAAGATATTTAGTTTGTTAAGAATGTTTAAATCTACTCATCTACATATTTTAATTGTTGAAGTCAGCTTCCATTAAAAGGAAAGTATGTGTAGTCCCACAAGCCTAAGAATTACAAAATAGATATATACAAAATAGTAGCTGTGTGAATACAACTTCTCATACATATAAATACTTAAGTATAAAATAAACGAATTTGAACAAAAGCAAAATAATGGTACAGTCCACAAAAGAGTTGTTAAGCAAAATATATAAATATTGGGATTCAAGGAGAAAAATATGGAAACTGTTATACAGGTTTAAATCAATATCATCTACATCATCATCATTTAACATCTGTGTTCCATGCTGTCATGAGTTGGATTGTTTGACAGGATCCAATGTGTTCAAGGGCTGCATTGTGCTCCATTGTATCTATTTTGGCATGGTCTCTATGGCTGGAAGTCCTTCCTAATACCAACCACTTTACAGAGTTTACTGGGTGCTTTTTTTCATGCAACTTGCCCGATTGAGGTTACCATGCAACTCACAGAACTACAAACCCTGTGATGATGGTGGGTCAGCTTCATGCTGGAAGATGAAAGGATAAAATTATGAGAAATGTGTGTGTGAGTGCAGGGGCAGGGAGGGATGGCAGTGCAGGTTCTTGTAGAGGATCTTCATGGCTACTCACATTTAGTAAGGGAAAGAGAGAGAAAGAGAAAATGAGGAGTTGGAGCTGCAAGAGATAAATAAGGGTGATGAGATGCCTAAATGACTCCACAAGGCACACAGTGAATTGAGGAATCGGACTGTTTGGGAAGGAGAATGAGGTGCCAGAATGGATAAAGTCGAAGGGCAGATGAGCAGAGGGCCATGAGTTGGGGGAGATTGAGGAATGCAGAAGAGAGTGGTGGGGTGGAAGCAACAGGAGTAATAAAGATGATACAGTTGTCGTTGGTGGAGGACAAGAGAAAAGGATGACATGGTAGTCTGCCGGAGCTGGGGGGGTGGGGCCGCAGGAAGTAGAGGTATGTTTAATTCATGGGAGGTAGGGGAATGAATCACAGTAATATGAGTACAAAAGTTTTTTGTTTTTTTTCTGACATTTATGTGGATCTGTAACAATAAATCTAATAATTCAGTATCAATATATATGCTTGAAATATCTCAACTGATAATTCTGACTAGATTCAGCATTAATAAATTTATATGGGATATATTTAGCATTTTCACCAGAATTAGAAATTACTCATATTATGTAACTGTAACTGAATACAAATCTTTAATCTAACTATGAAAGTTAAATCTCAGATTACATGAAATTCTTTAATGCTAAAAACAAGCAGTAAAGTATTTGATTGTTACGTATTTGGGAAGGACATTTGATACAAGCATCTCTAATGAAAACATTCAAATTCCACTATTGTTGTAATTTTTTTATGTCTTGTAACCTTATCACTCTACATTAAACTTTTCTCTGTGTGTGATGGTGAAATGGTGACCATTTGGTGGCAGAATGGAGGAAAGTTATCTTCAGAACAAAGACCTGACACCAAATGCTTGTTATAGAGCAGACCGTGCTAAAAGCAACCAAGGAGCAGATAGTGGTGTTACACCATGTGGTAGATTATGTCTACCACTCAATGACAGGAATGGTTCCTTTGATGGGTTTTCAACAGCTTCTGACAACCTAATTTTATTCACAAGATTGTGCTTAATTCAAGATGATGGTGCAAGATACCTTCATAAGATGCCACATAGTGGAATTGAATCTGAAAGTACACAGTTGTAATGTGAATTTCTTACTGACACAGCTGACTTGTTAAATATTTTGATACAGGATATTCATTGATCATTCTCTATATCTTCATTTCAAGCTTTCATAAAAAAAAATAAATAAAAAAGAAGAGAAAACTAATCATAGCAGAGTTACGATAGCTATTTAAAACGTACACATCATTATTTTCATTTATGTTTTATTTTGTATTAATATAATATACTGTAACATATCAAAGTACTTTCCTAATACATCTACCTAGTCACTGAAAATCTATTTTACTAATCTGTTTCAGCACATAATTTCAGATCAATTCACTTGCCATACAAGTATTACACTGAAATATATTTTATAAATAATACTTTATTCTCATCCACATCACACTGACTATCTTTAAAATGGGAGAATACATTAGATAATGTAATCCAAGCTAGCCCCTAAAATATGGTTAGAGTTAAAAGGTTATATTCATTTTCATTGTTTAGTCAGAAGACAAAGGATAATCCCCATAAATTTTACTAGATTTCTGAGTTTATGATATGAATAGGAAGGAGAAACCACAGCTCATTGTGTTATTTGTGTGGTAATGCTTGTTGGAATACAGTGGTGGCAGAAACTTGCCAGTCTTCTTTTTATCATATCCTCATGTTTTTGTGATTTCCGTAATAACTATCTTATATTTTCCTAGCATTAAGTCTTCTCTTAGTTTGTAAACCTCTTCTTGTCCTTTAAAGTTTCATTGTCTTTCCATTAACCACTTACACCTAGTCTCAGTTTCACAAGTGTTTAAAGAATTTTTTCTTTTTCTTTTACTTGTTTCAGTCATTTGACTGCAGCCATGCTGGAGCACCGCCTTTAGTTGAGCAAATCGACCCCAAGACTTATTCTTTAGAAGCCTAGTACTCATTCTATCGGTCTCTTTTGTTGAACCACTAAGTTACGGGGACGTAAACACACCAGCATCGGTTGTCAAGAATGTTTATAATTTTACTTGACAAGAGATGATAAATAATATTGACATGAAAATTTCTTTTTCTTTAAATTTATTTTAAGTCTTATTTCTTACTTCAAGTTCTCACTATTTGTTTTACATTTGAATTTACTTTGGAATTGTTAGCTTTTCAGTTCATAGCGTTTTACACTCTTGCATTATAGTCAGTAAGTCATTTAAGGATTACATCTATTGACCCACTCCAAACGTCAGCTATGACACTACTGTTTTAACCGAAATTGCTGCATTAAAGAAGACAATCAGCTGAAGATATGTAGTGATAAAATAACATTTCTAGTTGACCATTTTTAGCCGATGTAATATAAGACATACAAGGTGGTATCAAAAAGTTCCCAGACTAATTCTGTAGCACACCAACAGATGGCAGCACACAGTTGCAGCACAGTGAGCTAGCAGTGATCTTCATGAGGCAGTGTGCAAAGTGACATTGCTGTGTTTTCTTTGCAAGTTGTGAAATTTCTGTTTTTGTTATCACATGTATGTTATAGTCTGCAATTTTTGTCGTTGGCAGGAAGTTGGAACAAAGAGTCAATGTGAAATTTTGCACAAAACTTAGGAAGTCTGCTACAAAGACATTGAGCATATTTTGGCAAGCTTGTGGTAATGAGGAAATGGGTCGTATACAATGTTTCAAGTGACACAAGTGCTTCAAAAGTGGAAGAACATCCCTGGAAGACAATAAGTGATCAGGAAGATCTGCCATGTGTATCACCCCTGGAGAGGTGGAAAAAATTCATCAGCTTGTACATTGGAGGACAATCAACAATGTTTTGAAGTGTTTGAGAGAGGACATTTGGCAGAAGAAACCAGATCTATGGATCACTGAGAACTGGATTCTTTATGATGACAAAGCACACCCTATCACCAAACTCTCCTCACTCATGAGTTTCTCACCAAAAACAATTTGATTTCACTTCTGCACCTACCCTATTCACCAGATTTAGCACCAATGGACTTCCATCTCTACCCCAAAATGAAAATGCAGCTCAAAGGTTACTGTTTTAACCCCATTGCTGAGATCAAGAACAAATCATAGAAGATCCTCAAGTTGCTTACAGAAAATGACTTCCAGGCTGGATTCCAAAAGTGGCAGGAATGCTGAAACCAGTGTATTGCTGGGCGTTTTGAAGGAGATGATGTTAAAGCTTAGGTAAATAAGTTATTTTGTATTAAACACAACTAGTCTGGGAACTTTTTGATCCCATCTCATATTTTGGTCAAATTAAATTATCAACACTTGAAACAGAACTGGAAATTAGTATTAGCTGATCAGTGATCTTGTATCTATTTGAAAAATAAACGATAGCTAGTTGACTAGTGATCTTGGGTCTATGGAAGCAATTGATATTAGTTAACAGTATTGTATCTATGTTAGAAATAAATAATAGCTGATCTGTGGTCCTGAGACTTTGTAAAAAATAAATATTATATAACTGGAGGTCTTCAGATAAAATGAGAAATATTAGTTAGATAGGAACATCTACAATTTATAATTAGAGAGCACTATTTTTTTTTCTATTAAAGATCATCATTAATTATTGAAAATAGCCATAAATTAGTCAAAAAGGTTCTAAGTCTGAGAGTGAAGTTAGGTCAATCCAAGAAATTATGGATTTTAGCAGAGCTTTCAAGTATAAATTAATTTCCACAAAAAATAAGCAAACTTATTCTTAGGGGAGAAACTATGATGAAAGTTTAAATGAAGTTTAAGTTTATATTTATGCAAAGATGGAAGCTCATGAGACTGTTTATGCATTGGTTTGTGTATATTTGTGTATATGCATGTGTGAATTTTGGATTTATCTGTTTCCATACGTTTGTGCATTTAATTTTTGATATATATATATATATATATATATATATATATATA
>NC_068982.1:152067580-152083179 GCF_001194135.2 Octopus bimaculoides | reverse complement strand
TATATATATATATATATATATATATATATATATGTAATTTTATAAGCTTAAAGCTTATAGCAATCACTGCACAATGACTAATGAAAATAATCTAATAATTGGGCATATAAGCCCTCAACAGAAAACAATAGGTTTTCCCCCATGCATACAAGAAAACCTACTTTTTTCTGTTAAGGGCTTATATGCTCCATTATTAGACTATTTTCCTTAGTCATTGTGCAGAGATTGTTATAAGCTTTAAGTTTATAAAATACTATTATTATTATTTACAGAATTGTAAAACTCGACACTGCTTCACAAAACACACACACACACACACATATATATTATTGTTTGTTTTTATGTGATGTCTGATGACAAGTAAGCTGAAACTTTGAAGTTACTGTCACACACACACACACATCAATGTATTTATACCTTAATGAAAAAATGCTGTAGCAAAATTACTAATTGGATGCTGGACAATTTTGGATTGAGTGATTCTGATGAAATTAGAAGGTAAACCTTTCAATATCAACATCATACAGTTATATGCTCCTACACAAGAATACAAAGATGAAGAGATACAAGAATTCCACCAACAAATTGAATGAGTTGAAAACATAAAAGAACTGTATGATGATTAAGAATAGACCACCAATGCTGGATTTCAAAGCTGCAACTGAAGTAGCAGAAATTTCAGTTAAAACCATTAAATAACTACAACCAACATCTCTAACAAGTTATATAATATGATATATGAGGGTGAATACGTACCAAGCGGTCTATCTTAGTTTCATTACCAAAGAAACCAAAGCTGTAGACTATGCTGGATTTAGGGCCATAAGTCTAAGGAATCACATGTGCAGTTTTTTGAATGATAAGTCTAAAGAGTAGAAGATGTGTGGACAGTTGACTGAAATGTAATTTATTGAAAACATTTCACCTAGAAAACAACCAATTGGAGTAACAGTTGGAGTAACATTATTTTAATGTCTACCTAATCAAGTTCATGTAGGTCAGATGGAATTTATAGAGGGGCATCTTCTACAGCTAGATGTCCTTCCTATCACCAATCCTCACTTGTTTCCAAGTAAGGTAATATTTCACCATGAAATAGTATCAGAAAATGACAGTAATACTCACAACTATCATGTGATGTCAAGGTAAGGAGACAGTAACACACACACACACACACACACACACATATATATATATATCATCATCATCTAATCCATGCTGGCATGGGTTAGATGATTTGACAATGTGAGAATGTAACTGATTTCCTTTAAACTATTGACTATATTTTGAATATTTCCTATAATTTGATTAATTGCTGATTCAAGCAACTATTACTTTAAGTAATTTTTTTTATTGAGCAATTGTCTTCAATCAATTGTATTTTGATTCACTGTTTTTCATAAATTGGTACAAAGCCTGACTACTACTAAGCCTTATCCAATGAAGAATTAGATCAAGAACAAAAGAAGGAATAAGTCAACTGCAGGAGTGAGAACTTAAGGAGGAATATTTAAGCTAAGAACCATATGGAAAAGTGTTCTAGACATAAATGAAGATACTTGCATCTGCCTTAAAGACTTTATCAAAGCATTTAACAAAATAAAAACCTTAAGTTGATGTATAAAGTTGTCTGTCAGAATTCATGATATGTGAAAAAGACCTCAAAATACAATAACAAAAATGCAGTGGGAACAAATAGTATTAGTGAGAATTTAATAGGGGAAGACCTCAGAATTTAAAATTAAGAAAGGTGTCTGAGCAATCCTCTAGCTTATTAACCTAGACATCAAGATCTTCAAAGTAGAAGATATGCCAGGAGTGTCAAGAAAAGGCAAGAACATCAAGAACCATTGACAAGCAGATGCTAATGACTTATTAATTTTCAACAGTGAGAACCTACAGAAATTTGTAACTACAGTAAATGACAAAGCTATGTCCTATAGAAATGAAATGTGGGAAACCAAAGCAACAGTCACAAAAATTAAATTTTACAGTTGATGGAAAGTCAATTGAGCAAAAACCAAAGATAATAAACTATGAATTTATGAAATCAGAAAATGGAATTAGGAAGGGCATCCTGTCATAGAAACCATGCTAAATCAGACTGGAACCTGGTGATGATATGTATCTTTTATCTTTTACTTGTTTCAGTCATTTGACTGTGGTCATGCCGGGGTGCTGCCGTGAAGGGTTTTTTAGTCAAACAAATTAGCCCAAGAGACTTATTTTTTTAAAGCCTGGTACTTACTCTATCCGTCTCTTTTAACCAAACCACTGAGTTACTAGGATGTAAACAGCTTTTCAAGCGGTGGTGTAGGACAAACACAAGCACAAAAACATACACACATATATATAAATATATATAGATCAACTATATAGGCTCATGAAACAATTAGGGATGTACAATGGTACATGCTGCCGAATTATATTCACTTGTGAGTACAGACCATGGTTTTTATGCATTTTAAAAAATTATTTTCAATACCTGAGAAAGCTTTGTCATAATTGTTTTCTGATTTAACATTTGTGCATGTTAATTTAGTTAGTCAGTGTTTTATCTTGATATTTTGGTTGCAACAATCTCCTCAAATCTCAAGAATTTTCCTTTAGAATTTTTCAGAATATAGGATTGTACTTTATTGCTGGTCAGTAATACGAGTTTCAATTCCTGTCTCTTTCAGTCTTTTAGATAGCATTTTTGTGCATCAATTACTACAGGGATAATTGTTGTCTTGGTCTTCCACAGCTCTCTGGCTCAATCCTGATATTTCTCAATGTTTTCAAATTTCTTTGGTATTGACTTTGTTATCATAGGGAATTGCAAAATCTATGATCTTACACAGTTTGTTTATTTTATCCTCTATAATCATATCTGGTTTTCTTGTTTCAGTAGCATGCTCAGTCTTTATGGGGAAATTCCACAAAATCTTGTAATTCTGATTTCCTATCACAGCCTCTGGTTCTTGTCCATACTACCTCCCTGTTATTTTGAAACCACACACTTGGCTAACAACTCAAAGCACTCGTTTGCCTACACAGTCATGTCTGCATTTATATTCCTTTTGTGCTGGTATACTGCACTCACTGAAAACATGATTGATACTTTCATCTCTTTCTTGCAGATTCTAAGTTTACTGTCTAATTGAGTTTGTGGATCTTTACCTTTTTCAAATTTGTTCTAAGGGCTTGTTCCTGAGCAATTATCATTAGCATTTCTGTCTTTCATTTCAAGTTCCTGTCAGTCAGCCAGTGTCAACAATCTTTACTCACAACATTCTCAGTTTGTTGCATGAATTGGCCATGCAGTTCCATTTCTTTCCAATTGTTTATTCTGTTTTTTTTTTTCTTTTTTCCTTTTCTCTTTGTATTCTCCTACTATTTTAGTCACTTTTTGGGTATCTCTAGTCACTGATAATATTCTTTCTTTACTCTGCACAACATAACTTTACAAATCCAGTATTTCAGTATTAAGAGTGTGTTCTATGTTTAGTACTCCTCTGCCACCTTCTTGGTAGGTGGTTACTCTCAGTATTGCATTTAAGGTGGAGTGCAGTGTGCATTGTGAGCAGCTTTCTGGTTCTGTAGCTCAAGTTTCATCCATTTCAGAAAGGAAGCAGGGTATCTCAATATGGAGCATAACCCATTTACTTATGACTTTAATGATATTCCCTCCATTTAATTTTGTATTGAGCACCTTCCTAATTCTCCTCTTATACCTTTTTGTGACTTCCTCTCATTTAATAACACATTATAATACATTATAATATCAAGGGCTATTACTTTAAGTAACTCACACTGTAATGGGACTCTATATATTGAAGTATTGAAGTAGATTGACTTTAGAGTCCCATTACAACATGAGGTGTTACTTACAGTAATAGCCCTTGATATAATAATGTATTTTATATTTAAGGAAAAATATTATATACTTTGTATTAATTTTTTCCTCAATTGGTTTTCCATGGTGGCTACTTCATAAATCTTATGTAGATTTTATCCTTATATTTTTTTATTATATATATATATACATATACATACAAGGCTTCGACAAAATAATGGAAACACTTAACATCATAGCATCATAATTTTGAAATATCTAAAAAAAAAAAAACCATGGAAAGCTGATTTATTTTTATGTTTTTTGATTTATTATATATGTTTTGCTGTTTCTTTACAGATATCATCAGAAAAAGGTAATTAAAATTCATTAAAACGACACATTTATTGAACCTTCAAAGAGGTCAAATTGTTGGTGCTTGTACAGCAGGTGCTAGCATAATGAAAACTGCCAAAATCTATGGTGTATCAAGAAGTACTGTCTTGAAAGTAATGACAGCCTTTGAGAAAGAGGGAAAAAACCTCCTCATCAAAACAAAACTCTGGAATAAAACCAAAGCTTTCAAATAGGGACCGTTGGATTCTTACGCAAATTGTTAGAGAGGATCACAAAAGAACAGCTCCCAAAATTAGTGCAAAGCTTAATGACCACCTCAAGAACTTAGTTTCCACAAAAACTGTTTGCCAGAAGCTGTTCAAAGCCAGATTTCATAGGAGGGCTGCAATCAGAAAACCACTACTTTCAAAAACAAATGTTGCAAAGCATTTAGAGTGGCGTAAAAACCTACAGAATTGGTCACTAGAGCAGTGGAAGAATGTTATTTTCTTGGACGCGTCATCCTTTACCTTATTTCCAACCACTGGCTGAGTATACATGTGGAGACAGCCAAAAGAAACATTTGACCCACACTGCCTTTTTCCAACAGTTAAACATGGAGGAGGATCTGTGATGATCTAGGGTGGGCTATATCTTGGAAATCCACTGGCCCAATGGTTTGCCTTCATGGCAGAATTAGTAGCCAAGACTATTTAAGCATTTTATCTGATCAAATTTATCCTATGGTTGCAGAACTGTTTCCGGAGGGAAACGCAATCTTTCAGGATGATAATGCACCAGTTCCCACAGCTAAAGTTGCTCGAGGAACATTCTAGCGAAGTTGAACATTTTATCTGACCACCACAGTCCCCAGATCTCAACAGTATTGAACATTTATGGTGCATTTTAGAAAAACAAGTAAGGAGTCGATATCCTCCACCATCATCACTACAAGAACTGGAGACTGTTTTAGCTGAAGAATGGACAAAAATTCCTTTGGAAACAATTCAAACTTTTTATGAGTTCATTCCTCATAGAATTCAAGCTGTAATTACTGCCAAAAGCGGTCCTACCCCAAAATAAATTTGTTTGGAATTTTAAGGTATTTCCATTATTTTGTCCACCCCCTGTATATATATATCTATATATATATAGATATAGATATATAGATTGATAGATAGATAGATGACAAATGGATAAATAGATGCATATATAAACAGACACACACAAACATAAACGTGTGTGTATGTGTGCTCATGTAGCAATGAACATTTGTGGGTTTCCACTAAAATTAAAATTGGATATGTTTATGCATTAATTGTATGATAAGACCAAAATATCATTGACCTCAAAGGACTTGTAGCATTGTAATTCCTGTCAGGCTGGCATGGATCTCATCATTGATTTGAGTGTATTGAAAATAATGAATCATTAATAGATTTTTTGAAAAAAGCCAATGGTTCACTTCCTTTCAGTGTGTGGCCACCAAAATGGAATATCTGAATGGAATACATTGAATCAATAGTGTATTTTCCCAAACCAAATGTTTATTTCATTTTATTTGAGGGTTTCTATGCTTTTGTTATCAGCTGTTCACTCTGATCTAAAATGATTTTCTAAAGCCAAATCATAAATAGAAAACTGACAGGACCAAAGATAAAAATTATGGAAAAAAGTTCTTTCTATATGAAGCTCTAACAAATAGTTATTACAAAAATAAAAATTTTGTGTTTGTTTTTGTTGTCCGTTCATCATGGCTATATCAGAAGCACCAACAGCAGCAGATAAGCAGCAATAATAATAATAGTAATAATAACAATGGTAATTACTACTATTACTACTACTACTACTACTGGCATTTGTAATTTACTTGAAAGAACCCTGTCCTAAACAGAAATTCCAATATATAAAACTTGCAGGATAGAAATATTTCCAAGTAATGCACATTGCTTATAATCATGGATAGTTTTAGCAACAGATTTCTGCTAGAATTAAATTTTGGGGTTCCATACAAAATATAGCTGCATGAGTTCTTTTTTCTATTTTCTTTGCCTGGAAAACCTAAATCAAGATATACAAAGTTGTATTGTTTGTTTTCCCATCTTATTTCAAGTCATGTCTGTTCAGTTGATCAAAATATGACTTGTCAGATTCAAAATTGGTAAATTCTTTTATATCTAAACATGTGCTCTATTCACACATTCCTGGCAGCCCACTCCAAATTCAGGTTAAAATTAGATGTCAATATTTAACCAACAACTGAAAGTCTATAGGATATGTTAATTTAGAATCATTTAAATGTAAGCCAAACAAAAAAAAAAAAGGAAAAGAAAAAGAAAATTTATAAATATAAAAAATTGATGATGGTGATGATGATGATGATGATATTTCAGAACCACTTTCTCAATTTATCATTTTCTTTATTATTTTTCCTTTTCTAAATTATTTTCCCCCTGTTAGCTTGGCTAAAAAAGTATTTGTAAATTTGGATATTTTGATATTGAAGCAATTGCTTTTTACAGCCGGATTCTTCTAATATCTGTACTCTCTAATACAGAAGAACTGAAATACTCTGAGATTGTGTAACCAAAGGTCAGCTTTGTTAGAGACCTAGGGTACTAGGTGCAATCTTCAGATCTGTTGTTACTGATATATTCTGCCTTCACCTAGCTGAGGACTCTAATGTTTAATGCTTGCTCTGACATGCAGTGGTTAATCATATGGGGTTTACACCAGTCTACATCTGTATGTCTGCAGATACTTGTGATGACCACAGTACAGACAAGCAGCAAGACGTCATACATAGCATGTGCTTATATCTAAACAATCTGATGCTAGTTAAATGAAGATTACATAATCGATCAACCATAGCCAAATTTAAATTAACAGTTCAACAAAACTTTCCTTATGGTGGAACAATGGTTTTTCTCTGACAGCAGTTTTACATTTGCCAGATTGCCCTTTAGCTAGGCCAAAATAATGTCTTCACTACTTGACCCTTTTAACCTTTTCTACTTCACCCAAAGCTAGAACAGAGATATCACAGTACCACCAACGAAGCCCATTGTTCTCAACGATATGTCTATCCTTCTGGATAGTTGTAAAAGCAAGAACCCCCAACCAAAAACCAGTAATCACTTGGTGACAACTGAGTGAGTTGGCTCATGACAACTCAATCAGTTAGGAATGGACTGCCAGAATCATGATCACAAGCAAGGCAGCTACTAAAGACAATGGTCAGATATAGAAATGATATTTACCATCAGCAACTATGAGACACCTTCCCATGACCCTACAACTTTCACTAGCTCTAATTCTGTTCTCTTACAACATCATTCTATTGCTATCTGTGGATTACTACTAACAACATGTACACAAAACTATATAAAGAAAAATTCTACCACATCTAACTTTCTTTTACATGCTCTTGGATTTTATAATCTGCCCGACGAGGCAAGGTATTTTCAATGTAACGGTAAATAAATACCTTCTTAAAACTTCATGCATTGCCTATCTTCCACATCCTACAACATGCCGTTATAACAACAAATTGTTATTGTTACAACTGCTGACTCCGACATTTCATATTATTGTGTACCTAATCAATCTTAACCATTACAATTGGTGACCCTCAACTTCAACTAAAAACTTAATCGTTACATATGCATATATATAGTTATTATTGTTTTATGCTAAGATGCAGTACATGGTACCAGAAGTTTTGACTCAAATCAAATATAACAAACTACTACAAATAATCATTAAAATATCTGTATAAGTGGAGTCAAGTCCAGCTAGTTTGTATTGGCATTAAATCATATTAGTTGTAATAATGGTTTCAAATTATGCTGCAAGGGCAGCAGTTTTAGGGAAGGAGAGCAGTCGATTTCATCGACCCCAATGTTTCACTGGTACTTATTTTATCGCCCCTGAAAGGATGAAAGGTAAAGTTGGCCTTGGTGGAATGTAGCGATGGGTAAAATACCACTAAGCATTTCATCCAGCACACTAACTATTGTAATAATGAAGTCAAACCAAATATGAGTGTATGTGTGTGTGTGTGTGTGTGTGTGTGTGTGTGTATACATATATATTTTTTTTATTTAAGGTCACCTTCGATCATGGCTGACCATGGGTATCACATCCGTCTATTTATTGTCTAGGTTGGGCCGCTCAGCTTGAGCAGCGCCTCCTGTGGCTACGGAGACCAATGTGAGAATGACAGTCTTTGTTGCTTAGATCGCATCTGTGTGTGGATTCTGGTCTGTAGGCTGTTGATCCCTTACGTCAGGCTCACTTTTCTGCAGCTGTTTGAGAAGTGTACTTTTCCACCTGGTGTGGTCCACTGCCAGGTCCTCCCAGCAGTTAATGTCAATGTTGAGTGCCTTCATGTCCCTCCTGCACACGTCTTTGTACCTCAGCTGCAGGCAGCCCTTGTTCCTCTGTCCTGCTGCAAGTTCTCCATAGAGAATATCTTTTGGGATTTGGCCGTCCTCCATACAGTGAATGTGGCCTAGCCAGCATAGTCAACGTTGTCTCATCAAGGTGTACATAGAAGGGAGGCCAGTAAGAGTCAGGACGTCGGTGTCGGTCACCTTGTCCTGCCAGGAGATGCCGAGTATGCATTGTAGGCTTCTGAGATGGAAGCTGTTCAGCATTTTTCCTGACGAGCATATGTGGTCCATGTCTTGCTGCCATACAACAGGGTGCTAAGGTCAGAGGCATTGTACACAGCCATCTTTGTTTACACTGTCAACTTTGGGTTTGTCCACACTCTTGATGTGAACCGTGCAAGCATAGTGGCTGCCTTCCCAATTCTCTTCTTGTTAATCTTGGCATCGAGAGAGAGGTTGTCAGTGATGGTGGACCCAAGGTAGGTGAATTGATGAACAACTTCAAGTTTGTAATCATCGATGGTGACAGCTGGCTATGCTGGTGTGCCTTGCACCAGGATGCTTGTCTTCTTCAGGCTGATGGTCAACCCAAAGTCCTTGCAGGCCTGGCAGAAGCGGTCCATTTGAGTGTGGATGTCTCCAAGACACTTTGTGTTGGGGCTTGGTCTTGAAAAAGGCATTGGTGATGCACAGGTCGTGAAAGGTGCAGAGCTCAAGCAATCACTGTCCGTTCTCATTCGATTTCCCCACCCCAAATGGACTGAGGCAAGATGGCCATGAGTCATTGTCAGCACTCACTCTGGCATTGATGTCAACCAGGAGAATAAGTTGTTCGCTAATGGGGATGCTCTTGATAGTGGATGCAAGGTTCTTGTAGAACTCATCCTTGGCATCCGGGACAGCATACATTGTCTGAGCATACACACTGACGAGGATGTCAGGGCCTTCGATAGTGTTGAGGTAGAGAGTTAAGAGCCACTCGGGGCCACCGATGCCTGGTTCTACCATCCTCAGCAAGCTGTTCTTTATTGCAAAGCCTACTCCATGTTCTCTGGCCTATCTTTAACTGTGGAGGGAACCTGTGGAAGAGGTAGACACAGGAAGGCATGGAACAAGGTGGTGAAGCATGATCTTTGAACGTTAGACCTCACAGAGGCAACTGGCACCCATGCTGGTAGCATGTAAAAAGCATCTGTTGAGTGTTGGGTCTCACAGAGGCAATGTTGCTGATGCTGTTGTCACATAACTGGTATCCATGCCAGTGGCATGTTAAATGCACCTTTCGAGCACTAAGCCTCATAAAAGCAATGACAATGACCAAGACCTTTGGTAATATTCTGTGCTTGAGAAGAAAACCCATCAAGCCATAAAAACCATGCCAAATCAGACTGGAATATGGTGCAGCCCCTCAGCTTACCAGCCCTGGTCAAACCATCCAACCTATGCCAGCATGAACAATGGGCATTAAGTGATGATGATGATGATGATAATGATATATATTAAACAAAAATGGATTTAGAGAAATAACTCAGAATGGTCAGTGACATGAATTAGGATAATCAAGACAAATATTCTTTTATTCTTTTAAATTATCAGTTGATGAACAGTAGCCACGTTAGGGCACACAAGCAATTGTTTAGTCATCTCATCTTCTCCAGTGTCTACTGTATTGATCTATATTTGTGAAATCACTAAGTCATGTTTTATTGACACAACACTGTTTATGTGTGTGTCAGCATGGCCGCAGTCAAATGACTAAAACAATAATGAATAAAAGAATAAAAGTATGTGCATGTGTATATGCATGTGTATGTGTGTGTTTGTATGCATGTGTGTGTGTGTGTAAATAACATCAAACTAAATACAAATCAAATAAGAAAATACAAAGAGAAAATAAAAACAGGTGTATATTGTCATTGTTTTAGTATTCACTGCATACCTATTGTTGCATTATTTCAATATTCACTGCACACAATTTTGCTTTATTCCAATGCACATACTGCATGCCTATTGTCACATTAAAAAACAAATAAAGACAATCACCTTCATCGTTTTTTTTTCCTTAATCAACATCACCATCATCATCATAATAGTTGTTATTACTATTATTATAACTAACAACAACAGTTATAAGATCAGCAACAGCAACGACGAAATGCTTCTAGGTCAAACAATTTCCCAATGATATTAAAACAAATAACAAAAGAAAAAAACAAAAGCAAATCTTTCACTCTGCCACCATCCCATCCTCACCACCACAACTACTTCTACCCACAAAATACCATTCCAATGTAATTGCTGTTGGATATTTTACACGACAGAAATGTAGTCATGGAATATGTACATCTGAACAAATCATTAAAGGTTTTACAAAATCAATTGAGATCTACTTATATTAAAAGGACAAAATGCAGGTGCTCTACTTAGCCGCTTTCTAATTTTTTTTTATCAGAAGCCTGTCAACATTTTCATATATTGTCATTTCTTATTTGGTGAGAAATATTTGAATAGCAGCTGTAAATATTATCAAGAACCTAACACCTTCAGGCTACTCCATATCTCATTACTGAAGTTATTGTATCATCACACATTATCAGAATACAGTAATAAAAGTAAATTAGAAGAAATTAGAAAAATTGTTATTAATATTTGCAGTATTTGCATGGTTTAGGTTGAGTTATTATTTTTTTAAACCCCAAGTCAGCCTTGACTGAGCAGAGCTACGATCAAAGGTATTTTAGTCCTTCTAGTCCTGACCATCTTTGACTAGTTCAGAGACAGTAGGGTGCAATTTAAGAGAAATTTGGTTGTTATTTCTAGCTAAGCAAGCAATCTCCTTCAACTGAATGTAAAGGAATACATTTATTGTGTGTTACTAATTTTTGTTGTATTGTATGTGTGTATTTGGCTATGTCATTATTTTTATCTACCTTTCTATATTTTCTATTTATCTGCGTGTCTCATAAATGCACAGTAGCATGAATTTTTGCATAGATATATATTTATGCAACACTCTTATAATGTGAGGATGATAATAAGAATATAATAATTAGAATAGTGATATCAATATTAATAATAACACCACTGATGGTAATGCCAATAAATTATTGAAATGCAGAGTATTTTTCATACAAAATATTCTTTTTTAAAAAAGAAAATTAGTGGGAGGAGATGAGGCCATTGTTCTTCCATATCATTCTAAATTGAAATTAAAAAGATGGAAATTAAGAATAATGTTATTTTGATATTTGATGAAATATCTGTGTGGGGATGTGTTTGTGTGTGTGTACGTATGTGTGTGTGTGTGTCCACATTCTTTGATATCTGATGCATTTCATGTGTATTCCATGTCTGTTGTATTTGATAGCTAATTATATTTAACATTGACTAATATTTAAATTCTAATGCTAATATTTCTGTTTACATACAAATACATCAAAATAAAGCAATTAAATATTCAGTTTAGACAATTAGTTTTAGTTTTATAGTAATATATTTTAGTTTCAAGTTTTTGTTATAGATAAATTTAAATTAAAAACACATTTTTTCTAGCTCAATCAAAGTGTGTTTATTCTTATTTATTCTTGATATTATTTTAGTTGTTATATTCCTTGAAACTGGTTTCAAACTAAAATATAAATTTAACAAACAATAGATTAATCTTAGTTTCCTTTTGAAATCATATATATGCTTGTATTTGTATGTGTGTGTGTGTGAGTGTGTGAAGGAAAGAGAGAGAACAATATACTATGACAGAAATCTACATGTTAAACAGAAATAATGATCTGATGTCAGAAAAATTTTGAAGTAATTTGAGTTTTTTTGTCTTTTTGTATTTTTTTTTTCTTCAACTATTAATTACATTTCTGCAATCTATTACAACAACAACAACAATGACAAAAATGTAATTAATGAAGTAGGAAAAAATGTGCAAAGTGAATGTGTTGAATGAAGAAAATTTTAATATGAAAAAAGTGAAATATAATGAATGAAAAAATATTATGGCAAGTGGAAATATTGAAAGAGGAAATTTGAAAGTATAAATGTTGAAAGTGTAGATATTAAAAGTGGAATATTGAAAATGGAAACTTTGAAGGTGGAAATTTGTAAGGTGAATATTTTAAAAATGAAAATATTGATGCTGAGTTTACTATTTCAAAATCAGTCTAAACATATGGAAATGAAACGAAATGTAATGTAGAAATGTTTGATTCTGGAAACAAGGATATTCTTTAAATGTTTATATTTGTCCATATGCATCTGTGCCTGTATGTGTGTGTGTCTATGTGTATATATATCTACATACACGCATGTACATATATATATATATATATATATATATATATATATATATATATATATATATATATACACACACATTCATATATATATACACACACACACACACACAAATGTGTGTGTGAGTTTATGTACATATATATAAATGAGTGTGTATATATATATATATGTGTGTGTGTTTTTGGGTGGGTGTATGTGTATGTGTGTGTTCTTACACATGTGAATATTATCTATATGAGTGAGAATAAAAGAAGAGAGGGAATGAGAAACATGATAAATAGATAGTCATAGATTTAGAGATATATTTTCCAGTGTGATTGAATGTAGGCCATTTGATCCTAAATAAAAAGCAAAGGAAATAAATGAATAAAGCAATAAATAAAAGATATAACCTTATTTTGACAGCAAAGTGCCTGAAACTTTAGTCAACCTGCATATAGTTACATGAAAGAAATTTTGATTCAAGTTAATTTATAAAATACTCATGCAAACATGCGTGCTAGATAAATCATGCACAAATAAGTGAGAAATATGTGAAATACTCCCAAAGTGAGTTTCATGCAATAATACTGCCTTAATTTCTTTGTGTATATATACAAATAGATATGTATGTATTTGCATGTGTATTTGTATGTATGCATGTTAGTATGTGTATGTGTGCATTTTCTTTTGCATAGAATAATTGAATTAGAACATAAGTTTTACAAATTAAAATGTAACACCATAATATCAGCCTGTGACAATAAGTACACAGCTTTGTGTAAACTACAACTGTTTCTATTTGTTAAAAATTGTTGATCCATATTAAAATGAAAACAATTTTATGGAAAAAAAAAATATTAGTGGGATTTCTTTTTCTTTCTGTCTGGATAAAGAGTAAATTAACCCTGCTCTAAATTGGAATGTCACTCAATTTCAGATAAAGTCACACATATTCATTAACAAAACAATACGAAAGAAATAATGTGGAATTAGAATTAAAAGATAAAGCTTTCTGTATCTTTCTTTGATATTTCACCATTATTATTAACATAAAAGACATTTTGTTTATAAATTAACATCTAGAAATTAATGTGAAGGATATTAGATAGTATAGAATGAATTTGAGACAGTGATTCAAATTTTATCAAAGACTTTGTTGCTCTTTATCTGTCTCAAATTGGTGCTTATAATGTTTAATTCCATATATAATATATCTAATACCATTTATTAAAATCTTTGCTATTAGTTTCTAATTTTTTTCACATTTATAGAATTAATTCTTGTCATAAGCATTGATCCATGGTAATAGAATCTGCTATGCTAGGCTTTAGTAGAATAGTTTATTTTGCTAGTGCTGAGTAGCATATGACTTATTTTTGAGGTAAGCAGCACACTCTAAATAGCAGGAAGAAAATTATGGAACTTAATTTGTAAAAGAGTGAATAGTAGGCACTCTGTAGTGTAATCAATAACACTGTCACTTGGTAAGCAATATATACAAGGGTCAAGTTCCATCAGTTTGAATCTGATCAATGCTTATAATGTCTAAAATGACAGAAATATTTTACCTTATTGTAAATATTTTCCTGTAGTTCTTTGTGTCATTCTAAATTATCTTTTCATGAACCAGTCTTATGATAATAGGCAAATAAAAAACAGTGAAATTTTCTGGGTATCTGCTTACAAGTTGTCTTCTTCTTTAGTAAATGTATTCTTATAACGTAAATTTGATACATCTAAGAACATCTTTATGGTAGGTATTGAATTAAATATGAGATTTTTTTTTAAATAGTGAGGGAACAATATTAAAGGAAAGAACAACCTATTAAAATATTTTAGCAAAAGTACGTTCACATTTCATAGAAAGTGTGAACACTAAACAATTTCTAGATACAGACTTGTCTGTGAGGTCTATTTGCTTCAGAACCACAAGATTTTGGCTTCATTTATATTATGCAGACATGATTGGCTCTTTCTTCAACTATAGATGTGAGATTACAAATGCATTGCCAGTTAATTTTGTTAGAAGGAAACTATAGGAGACTCTGTGCCTATACATACACACACACATACATACATACATACATACAAACATACATACATACATACATACTGATATAGATAGATAGAGGGTTATGAATGTATATAAACATATATATATGTATGATATGTATGTGTGCACTTGTCCCCTTGTATATATATGTCTATGTGTGGTCTTGTCCCCTTGTCCTGGCATGAACAAGCTAATTGTAAACAAGACACACTGACACACAAATGGTGCTATTTGTTTATAGTTTGCTGCTGAAAAATGTCCAGCCATTGGCTTGTTTGTTACTCAAGAGAACAAAGTAAATACTATCTTACTTGGAAACAGGTGATGGTTGGCAATACAGAAAGGGCATGTGACTTTAGCAAAATCTGCCAACAAAATTTTATCTGATCATGCAAGCATGGGAATTATATATATATATATATATATATATCATCATCATCGTTTAACGTCCGTTTTCCATACTAGCATGGGTTGAACGATTTGACTGAGGACTGGTGAAACCAGATGGCTATACCAGGCTCCAATCTGATTTGGAAGAGTTTCTACAGCTGGATGCCCTTCCTAACGCCAACTACTCAGAGAGTGTAGTCGGTGCTTTTACGTGTCACCCGCACGAAGGCCAGTCAGGCGGTACTGGCAATGGCCATGCTCAAAATGGTGTATTTTATGTGCCACCCACACAAGAGCCAGTCCAGGGGCACTGGCAACAATCTCGCTC
>NC_068982.1:152054279-152067212 GCF_001194135.2 Octopus bimaculoides | reverse complement strand
TGTGTGTGTGTGTGTGTGTGTGTGTGTGTGTGTGTGTGTGTGTGTGTGTACGTATGAAAACTAGATTAGTGTGCAGACTAGTCCAGATTGTTAAAATCCCATATCCAATTCAGGGTAAAAATAGCTAGTGAGACAAAAGTTAGCTATATGAAATGTATACTTTGAGCAGCTAATAAAGAAATAAAATATGGACAAGCACTTACATACAGCATTAAATCATTTATAAAAGATGTTACATGAATTTAAACATGCACATATTTGGCAAAACAAATATAGTCAAACATAATCCTTGATAACCTTTAAAGCTGTTTTAAAAATTCCTCTTTATATTCATATTCATCTTTTACATATACCAACTGAGCCTAATTAGATTTGACATATCATATATATGATGCTTTAAAGTGTTTAAAATTTTATTTATAATTATATAATGATAACATTTTACAGCTGCTCTTTATACATTTACTAATATACGAAATATTTTCCTTTATATTATTTTGTTACTTTCTTGTTTTCTTGTTCCTCAACTTTTGATCCTTTACAATTTTCTTTTGCCTTCTGCATTGTTACATGTTTGAATGCTTATATTGTAATAAAACCAACAAGAAGTCATTTTGCCACTTGCACAGCAGACAATGCCTTTCTTGTATCCTCTTTCATTTTTCTTTTTTTTTTGTTTCTTATAATGAATTCTCTTTGATCTTCCTTCCTTAGTCTGATTTCCTCAAACTTTGATTTATGCATATAATCTGATGATAACCAAAAATGTGGACCTTTTTCCTATACTCTACATTTTTCATTCTCTTCTTTCTTTTGTACATACTTATCTCTTGCCTACTCCCTCAGTTTTACTTATATGTTGTTGCTCTTGATCTCACAGCCTTCCTTCCACCTTACTACTGCTAATCCCCCTCTTTCTACCATTTTTAATAATGTTTTTATGTTTTTAAATATCAATCTGTTTCTATAGAATTTGTATTTAGTGAGAAAATTTGCCAGTTCAACATTTCCAGCTTGAACATTTTAGCATGTCATGTTTATGTACTAATAACAATTTCTACTTATTTGATATGTATTATTTCATAAGTATGTATACCTGTTTGTGCAATGCACATTAATGCATGAAGCAGCCACTGAATTTTTGAAACAGCTGTAAAGATATATCAAGGACTATATATTTTCTTTGTCAAGTATGTGTACGTATATGTTTATGTAACATTTTTTACCGTATATCAGTGCTTCTCTATCGTTTGTCTCTCCAAACACACACACACACACGCGCACACATATTTAGTTCTACTCACAAGCAATCAAACCCAGCTTGAACTGGATGATAACAAAGTTAAACACATACCTATATATATATATATATATATATGTGTGTGTGTGTGTGTGTGTGTGTGTGTGTGTGTGTATATACACATGTATGTATGTATGCATGTATGTTTGTGATTGTGTGTGAGTCATAGGAATTGATGGTTCAGTGCCTTACAGTAACCAATGGTTTCATCCTGGGCTGAGATTCCATCAATTATCTTAGTCCTGGATGAAACCATCAGTTTCTGTTACAATGCTGACTTTGCAATTTTCATAACAAATCTTTAATCTACAAATGTAACAATATTCATTCTATTAACATAATAGTACCTAGTACCTGCTAATTACACTGATATATATATATATATATATAATTATTTATGTATGCATGAATGCATGTCTTTGTATTTGACTGAATGTGTATGTATGTGTGTGAGTGTGTGTGTGAGAGAATGTGTGTGTATGTGCATGTGTGTATTTAAAAGTTAATAATCAAATCAAATCGCAAACCTGAAACTCTCCAACAAAAAAGAAAAAAAAACAAAAAGAGTTGAAAAACAAAGAAATTCAGTAACTTTACTTACTGCTGTATCCAGTTTGTACTCGCAAATGAAATATTTATACAAAAAAAATGTCAAGCAAAAAAATTCAAGAAGCAAGGTGACCATTCTCTGAATTTCAAATATTTCACATCCCAGCCTTCCTTTAAATTCGGACGCTTTTAGAAGTGGTAAATGTAATGTGTAGAATTATAGAAAACTTAAGGAAAAGAAAAATATAAAAAAAAATAAGACAAAAAAAGCCAGAAATGTAATAGTAAATGCTTTTACTTATCACTTGCTTTAGAATCACCAGTAATTGTAATAATTTGGGTGTTGAGTATAATGAAGTGCTAATTGTAGGACAGTAAGAAAGTTTGGTTCAATTTTGGTTATATAGATTTAATAAGTATATAGTACAGGAGGGTTTCGGATTATTATTAATTTTTAGCTATTTGTTTATTTATTTTGCTGGGCCTGGATAAGTCTAAAAATAGCTTAAGACAGAAAATCCTTAGCCAATATTAATAGTGTTATGTCTATTTAAAAAAGAAAAATCTTTTATCTTTTTTTAAAATCCTTGCAAAATATTAAAAGCTGTGTTGTGAAAATAAAATCTTATAGGTCGATTATTTAGTGGAACCTGATGTCATAAAGTAATTGTATCTCAGAATTTTACAGAAAATTCAAAATTTGAATGAATATGGGAAAATTAAAACTACCATATCTTAAACATAACTACACACATGTCTGCACACATGCATGCATCCACACACACACACACACACACACACACACACACACACACACACACATACACATACACACACAGAAACATATGAATGCAAACTGAAAGATTTATGTTTTTATCTTTTATTTGTTTCAGTCATTTGACCACAGCCATGCTGGGGCATCGACTTGAAAAACTTTTAGTCAAATGAATTGACCCCAGTACTGGCTTTTTTTTGTTAAGCCTGATACTTATTATACCAGTTGCTAAGTTATGGGGACATTAACAAGACCAACACTGGTTGGCAAGCAGTGGTGGTGGACAAACAGACACACACATGTGCACACATGCACACACAACACACACAACACACACACATACACACACATATGTATATATATATATATATACATACACACACACATACACACACGTGTATATATACATGATGGGCTTCTCTCAGTTACCATGTGATTGGGGAACAAGCTTCTTACCACACAGTCATCCTTGCACCTATTCATACATACGTGCATAAATAATAAATATTTACATACATACATACATGCATGCATACATACATACATACATACATACATATGTACATACATACATATTTACATACATATGTACATACATACATATTTACATACATATCTATGTACATACATATATATATATACAGTGATCCCTCGCAGTACGAGTTTAGTTTGTTACATGACCGAGCTTGTTTTACAATTTACACATTTTACAAATCAATTTTACCCATGGAAATTAATTAAAATATAATTAATCCATTCCAGCACCCCAAAACCACCCTAAAACCCATTTTTTATCGGTTTTAAAATGGAAAAGGTACAGTTACAAGGAAATTGACAATTATAAAAACATAAAAGAGAATGTAAAAGAAATATGTAAACTGGTTTTATTTATTGTATTACTTTAAAGATGGGAGGATTTGTGTGTGAGAAAGATGGAATATTGAGGAGGAGGATTACTGTGTGAAGGAGAATCTCCTTTCATTAAGACTTCAGACATAAGAATGATTTCTGGCATTTCCTTTCTCACTTCACTTAATTTAGGCTTTTGGATGCTTTCTTCATTTTTCACACTTGCTGGTCGTTTCATCAGAAACATCAAGAGAAGTCTGCTTTTTTCTACTGTTCAAAATGTTACGAAAGTGTACTAGGGCAGTGTCATTAAGTAAAGCAGTTGTAGATACTTTTCCAGGATTATTTTTTTTCTGCAAATTTAGAAATATACTACCACTTTGCCAACACAGCCTTTATGTCACTCATAGAGATAACCTTTTCAGCTACACTGTCCTCCTCTGGGGCACTAATATTTTCTACCACATCTAAGTGCTGCTGCTCCTGAAGCTGTAGGAGTTCATTTGTCATCAGCTCCCTTGAGTGTTCCTCAATGAGATCGTTAATGTCCCTATCATCAGCCTCGAGGCCCATGGACTTGCCAAGGGACACTCTCTCCTCAACTACAGGTGTCTCAAACTCTAACCCCTCAAAGTGCTTTTTGGATACACAGTCAGGCCATAGTTACCTCCAAGCAGAATTCAGCATTCTCTTCATTACACTCTGCCAGGCCATATCAATGATTTACAGGCAGTAAAAAAAGTTGTAGTTCTCCGTCAAAAACTCACAAAGGGTTAGATTTGTATTTTTGGTGACTTCATAGCACCGATGAAACATGTTTGGTGTACAAGTTCTTAAAACTAGAAATCACCTGTTGGTCCATGGGCTGGAAGATAGGGTGATGTTGCGTGAAAGGTACAGAACTTACATGAATTTAAATTTGTCCAGGATATCATCTTCGAGGTTAGGAAGGTGAGCAGGAGCATTGTCGAGGATGAGAAGGGCCCTAAGAGGAAGATCATTCTTTAGAAGGTACTTTATCACTGCTGGTCTGAGGACAAGGTCGACCCACTCGATGAAGAATTGCCTGGTGACCCAGGCTTTAACATTTGCCTTCCACATGACCTGCAGCTTCTCCTTCAGAATTTTGTGTTGCTTGAATGCTTGTGGATTTTTGGAATCATAGACAAGGAACGGCTTAATCTTCAAGTCTCCACTCACATCGATACAAAGGATGAGAGTTAGCCTATCTTTCATAGGCTTGTGGTCTGGTATTTTCATCTCCTCTGCAGTTATGTAGGTTCTTCTGGACATTTTTTCCAAAAAAGGCCAGTTTCATCACAGTTGAATACCTGTTGTGCGATGTACCCCTCAGCTGTGATGAGCTGACAGAATTCATGCACGAAATCCTCAGCTGCCTTTGTGCCAGAACTCACTGCTTCTCCATATCTGACAATGCTATGGACACCAGTCCTCTTCTTGAAATTATCAAACCAGCTGTGACTGGCCTTAAATGCATCTGCTGACAAATGATGTCTCCTCTGTTGATGTCTCAAGGTTCTGTTTCAGGAGATCCTCATACAGTGCTCGTACTTTCTTGCAGATGATGGTCTTCGTCATCATATCCCCTGAGTTGCTCCTTGTTGATCCACAGGAGAAGCAATTTTTCCATCTCTTCATGGACTGATGTGTGTTATTTAGAGAGCCTGCAGACAACCTTTGGCTGTTGTAATGGCCTTGGTCTTATCCTTTTTTTCTCAGGATGGTGCAGATCATTGATACTTCGGCCATATTGACATGCTATGTCCACTATACACACTCCTCTCCCGTGTTTATCAATGATTTCCTTCTTCAATTCTATTGTAATCAGCTTTTCCTTGTCACTAACCTTCTCAGGACCCGTGGCTAATACAACTGATTATTATGAAATAATAACAAAAGCCCACAAAATTAAAAAGAAAAAACATTGGGAAAAACACAATAGGGATGCTGCCACAATGAGATAAACGCATGAACTGAGCAAGTGGAGGCTACACTTGTTGGGAGAGCATGTACCAGCTCAGCGACAACTAGTGGTTCTTTGTATGAAACTCGCTCGTACTGCAGATTTCTGCTCATATTGCAAGACAAAAATTCACACTAGCCTCAGCTCATACAGCAAATTGCTCGTACTATGATGCACTCATACTGCAAGGTTCTACTGTATATATATGTATGTATGTATGTACTCTTTTATTCCTTTACTTGTTTCAGTCATTTGACTGCAGCCATGCTGGAGCACTGCCTTTAATCGAGCAAATCGACCCCAGGACCTATTCTTTGTAAACCTAGTACTTATTCTATCAATCTCTTTTGCTGAATTGCCAAGTTACAGGGACGTAAATGCACCAACATCAGTTGTCAAGTGATGATGGGGTGTCAAACACAGACACACAAACACATACACACACATACATATATATATATACATATATATACATGTGTATATATATATATATATATATATATATATATATATATATATATATATATATATATATATATATATATAAGACGGGCTTCTTTCAGTTTCCGTCTACCAAATCCGCTTACAAGGCTTTGGTCGACCCGAGGCTATAGTAGAAGACACTTGCCCAAGATGCTACACAGTGGGACCATGTAGTTGGTAAGCAAGCTACTTACCACACAGTCACTCCATACATATATATATGTATGTATGTATTCATATATGTATATGTGTGTGTGTGTGTGTGAAATATTGAGGGTTTAGTTCACAGGTGATCTAAACAATTAGGTATACTAGGTAAGTGCTGTAACGGATTACTAGAGCTCCAAGGTTATACCCAAGATGGTAGTTATGGAGCCATTACAGATTACCGATATAGTAGATAAATAATTGTTAAAGAAAACAACAAACATTTAGGTAAGGCAAACATCTCAAGTCATTTACATTATTACTACTGGAAAAAATTCAAAGTCTTACAGCTGTAAGACTGAATTTTTTCCAGTAATAATGATGTATATGACTTGAGATGCTTGCCTTACCTTAATATTTGTTGTCCTCTTTAACAATTATATATATATGTGTGTGTGTATACACACACACACACACACACACACACACACACACACACACACACATATATACATAATACATATATACATACTCAAAGGAAAAGACTGAGTAATGAGAAAGTATCATGTATTCAGGAAAACCTCATCATGAAGAGATTTACAGGAATAGAAATTTAAATGGAAATATTATAATTACATAAGGATGTTTACTAAAAGCTTAATTACATCCTTACGCACAATATTAAAAGTACATGACTTATACATACTCACACTGACACATATGTTTGTATGGGATTTATTTTAAGTCTTTTACTTTGCTGAATTCAAACGAATCACAATCAAAGCAGCAAGGCTCTTTTGTTCAAGTCAAGATAGCTCTTAAAGTTTGTGGTTATGTGCTTAATTGAGGTTTGCATTTATATGTGTGCTGAAAAACTTCCATCACACAGGTGTGCATATTTCATTACTTTTATAGGTGTATGTATATTTCACATATATATGTGGTTGTGTGCATATGCTTACCCAGGTACCTCAAATGGGGAGCTCCTAAAATGTATTATAAACTTTTACTGTTCCTCTGATTGATTGAACCCAGACAATGTGAATCATGCTCTGTTCACTAGGGAACAGGAGAACATCTATGAAGAGCTAATGAGAACCTTATATTTCTTATACCCAGGTTACAGATTCTCATTTGTTCTTATCATCATAAGGGCACAGGGCTACATAAAAATTGATTTGCATATAAACCTCTGAAAAGGCCTCTCAGAAAGCTACACATTCTACAACATCCTGCAGTATTCATTACCAGAAAGATTGACATTTCATATTACTGTCATAGAAGATATGCACTTTTAATGTATTTCAAACCACTACCCTCCCCCACCTTACCACCGTCTGTCTCAATACACCACCCACTCGGGCTATACTATGCTTGTTGTCTGTAGAAAAATCATTGCCACTATTCTTGCATTTCAATGATTCAGCAGACACTCCACTCACATTCCCATCAAGCACCACATACTGATCACCAAATGGCATTCATTTGTTGTTACTAAGATATCACTACACCTACATGGCCTTAGATCATCAGATGTTGATCACTCTCTATAACTTAGAAGTCACTTCTTACCACCCAATGCCACCAGCAGTAATATTGCTGATGTATTAATATCACATTTCATTAACAAAGCAACATTAATATCCAGTGGGATGTTAAATGTATTGCTGCTGAATTATCACTACATGACCTAACTTACAAATGGGAGTTAAGTTGTCCTTGTAAGAAAGAATCCAACTTGCTTTTTCTCCCATTTGTCACCAAATGTTTGAGGGGCTGATCATATTCTTTTTATCTTTTTATGTCCAGGAAACTTTTAGTAACATGAGAAACTAAATCAATCTTTACTCAGGCTTATAAGTTAACCTATTTTGTAGGCTACCATTGGTTCTCTGTGGGCTCTCCTTCATTCTAGATGGTGCAGATAATTTTTAAGCAGGGACTGAAATTGTGATCCATAAAATTAAAGAAAGACACATAAGTTAACTTTTATTGCTTTATAAACACTAATACATTCATATTTATAAAACAATAGGAATTAACTAGTGTGTCTATGATTGTTTTATAAATACTAATATATTTATATGGAGGCACATGGCTTAGGGATTAGGGTGTTGCACTCATGATTGTAAGTATACATATATGCCACTATATCTGGGAAACTGGCCTTATGAACCTATGGCTTGGGAAAGACTGTTGATCCTTTTTTGAATATATTGATGATAAAAAAACTACTATCGTGTGTATGTATGTGTGTGTGTGTTTGTGTGTGTGTGTGTGTGTGTGTGTGTGTGTGTGTGTGTGTGTGTGTGTGTGTGTGTGTGTGTGTGTGTTTGTATCTTGGGTGGGGTGTCTGCGTTTGTATGTACCTTTTTCTAAACATCGAGTGATGGTTGGCTATGAGGAAATATTACCTTGTTTGGAAACAGATAAGTGTTGAAAACAGGGTGGACAGCTGCGCAAAGAGAATGTTTCAATGAATTCTGTTTCACCCATGCAAGCATGGAAATGGGGATATTAAGATGATGAAGATGATGATGGTTATTATATGTACTACCTAACATAGGTTAGTGGCTAGTGACTTCAGACTGGAAGGACTCAGAGACGTAGGCCAGTCTGGGAAAGGAAGATATGAAAGTTTAAAGAAGATCTATTGAACAGACAAAGATTTAGAGAAGCTGTAATTGAAGCATTTGATAAGAATGAATAGGAGATAGAAACATAACATAGAAAAAAACTGAAAATTCTTATTAGATGACCTACTGAAGGCTACAAACCAAATCTGTAACTGGTGCAAATTCCAGCCAGTCAAAGGGTAACATGGTGGTTGATCAGTGAAGTAGACAGAGCCATAAAAACAAAGAGATACACTTGAAAAGATTGGAAGATTGGAGGTAGCTAAGAATTATATTAGGTAGCTAGAAGAGAAGCTAGACTATAAGAATATACAGCAAAGGAAGAAGCAAAAAGAGGAAGAGGTTTACCAATGTTCTGCAGTGGAGGACTAAAAACATAAGGTGTTCTGGATAGCGAGTAAGGGGTATCAGTGAAAATTGAAACATTGTGGGAGAGAAATGTGTATATATGGTTAATGATACACTTTCACTTAGTGTTTCTGAAAAGAAAGAGGCATGGAAGTGCTACTATGAAAGGCTACTAAATGTGGAGAGAGCATGGGAGAAAGACAGTCTTCCAAATGTTGACTTAACAGAGGAACCAATTATTGAAGTTGATAGCAGCATGATAGATATAACAATTAAGGATATAAAGACAAAGAAAATCTTTGATTCATCAGAAATTATTACTGAGTTGTTTAAAATATCTAAAATATAGCCTAGTCACTTGTACAGTTAATCAGCTAGCACAGTAAGGTATAATCTCCAATGACTAGTACAGCAGCATTATAGCCAACTGTTACAAGAGTAATGGAGATGCTTTAGAGAGAAATAATTACAGAGGTATCAAATTGCTGGACCAAATCTTGAAAGCTGCAGAAAAAGCTATAGTTTAACTAATTAGTAAAAGAGATGAGATACAGTTTGATTATGTGCCATGAAGAAGTACTTCTTAGTAAAGTAACTGCAAGAAAAGCATTCAGCCAAAAGTGAACTGCTGTATATAACTTTTGTTGACCTAGAGAAAGCCTTCAACAGATTTCTTCACATTCTGATTTGATGGTTGCAGCAGAAGCTAAGAGTAGTTGAATGGCTGGTGTGAGCTATATACACAGATGCTGTCAATAATGTGAGAGTTAATGAGATATAGTGATAAATTTAGGGAACAGGTAGGAGTTCACAATGGCTCCTATTTATTAGGGTCCTCCAGGCCATATGAAACGAGTTTAAGACCAGTTGCCTTGTGAACCCCTCTGTGCTGATTAGCTTGTTCTTATAGTTGTATTTGTAACAGATTTAGAAAAGAAATACCAGGTGTGGTGGCAAAACCTGGAATGAAAGGGCTTTACGGTTTACTTAGAAAAGACCAAAGTCCTATTAAGACAGTATGTTAATTCCTTCAGAAAAATGGTCCTGTTTAGTAGGTAGGAAAGGTGTAGGTAGTAATTCCATACAGTATATCCAGTACATACTGTGGACACATAAAAGGTGCAATGAAATTACTAGATTAGCAGAGAAATAGAATTTCTCAAATGCCCAGGAGGGCACTTAGAGGTAACCTAATTAGAATTGGAGGAGAATGTTCTGAAAGTATTGTTGCTACAATACAATCGAGCTGGAAAAAGTTCAGAGAGTTATTACCTCTGTTTGTAATAAAAGTCCTCCCACTGAAGTGAAAAGCAGACTGTATGATACTTGCATATGAACAGCAGTGCTACATATTAGTGAAACATAGGCCATGAATGTAGAGGACATGTGAAGACTAGAGAGAAATAAAGCTAAGAAAAATGCTCTGATGGATGTGCAATGTCATTGTGCATTTATAACTAAGTGAAAATGTAGTAAGATAAAAAAAAAATAGGCATATGAGGCATCAGGTATTGTGTATATGATAGAAAACTGCCCTGGTATGGTCATGAGATGTGCATGGATAAGGACTGCTGTATAAAGAAATGCTGATCATTAAATGTGACAGGAAAATGTAGAAGCAGTGTACCCAGGAAGATATGGGACAAAATAATGAAGACCAACCTCAGGTTGTTGAGTCCCACAGAGAAAATGACAAAGAACTGAGATGAATAGTGATTGACTGTGCTAGGGAAGATCCATCCATTTCAGAAAAAACGAGGTCCTAAAAGTATATGATTAATGTCCTTGCCATTGCACCCAATCTGTATCTGTCAAGCCTCCTTAAGCAACTTATTTTCCTAATATCCATCCCACTTTTACCCTCTAACTATGGTACTATTTCCTTAGCTTTTCTGTTGTATGAGAGCAGAGGTGTACATATTCCCCACTCATCATTTTTGTGCTACCAGTACATCTTTTCCTTGGAACTATTTTCTTTGCCCCGCCATCTTGCACTCTCTTTTCTGGTCCCTTTCCAGTAATTTGAGAGAACATTGCTTTCTTTAAATAAGGTTACTCAGATATAGGAGTTTCCACCCAATTCTTCTAACTCCTATAGTTCAGGAGAACATTGTTCAGATAAATTTCCTGCTACCTAATGAACAAGCTTGTGGCTATGTCTCTAAGTCATCAAATTTGCACATGTTGCTATGCTCTAATTCCTTAAGGATTTCAAAGACCAGCACAGATAATTCTGGTTATTTGTCTCATAAGGTACTATGATGCTAAATAGTATAACTTAAGGGCAACATAACCTGCGGTAGTATATAAAAGTACTTTGTGATCACATTATGTTGCAAGATAGTCATTAACTCTACACTGAGTTCATTTGACATTCTACATGTCTTGTTCTTCTCTACTGATATTCTTGAGGTAGGCTATACTAGTTGGAGATAGCCTAGTTACTATGATACAGGTTAAATTGGATTACATTGTAAGTGGCATTCATTTAAGAACTGACACAACACACACACGCATACACACATGTATATGTATATCATTGTATCACTCTATTGACCTGACTGTCAGATGTTTTTATACACAGCTGGTGGCAATGTGCTTCTTAACACTGTTAAAGCTTTCAAATAATGCCATTCTGCTGGCTAGGTGGGCAATCCAGCATACCTTCTAAACAGAATGTCAGTCTCTCTTTTTGCTTCTTTGCACCACATGGGCTCAACCCTCCTCCCCTCTTCATCTAACCCTCCGCCTCTCTCCTCTCTTCCTCTCACACCTACTTCCTCCCGCCCACCTCTCCTCTCGCTCTGGCACCTACTTCCTCTCTTCACTCTTACCCACCTTCTCCTTTCCACCCTCTCCCTTCATCGTCACCCCTCCCTCCTTACCCCACCCCTACACATTCCAGCCCCACCATCTCTATACATCCCATCCCACGCCACCCCATCCCTTAGACCCACCCTTGATTCCCCCACTCTTGCCTCCCCCACACCTCAACACCACACACCACCACACCACACACACCACCATACCACACCACCCCACATCACACCACCCTGCACACACTAGCACTGACAACTTCCTAGCACCCACACCAGTGCACACACTAGCACTGACCACTTCCCAGCATCTACACTATCATCCACACACCTACACATGCATACATGCACACGTCAATATCTCCAGTGCCCTTTCACATGCACATACATGCTCTCACATACACATGCATGCGTACCTTCGTTTTTGGATCATCACCACTTTATTATTTTCCCTTCTTCCTAGCTCTTCTGTGTGACCCCTTTGTCCAGCGTTCCCCATGATAGATCGCTTGCCACTAAACCTATTTCTATTTTCTCTCCCTGTTTATTTATGTTTTCCTTTCTGTTGAAGAGCATAGGCTCAAAACATAAAATACTTTCTCACTTCCCGAGTGTTAAACTAATACATCTGTTTCTTATTTACACATCTATCTTCGTCTTTTGTTTTTTTTTTGTAAATTCTCACTATATATATATATATATATATATATACACTCTCGGAGTGGTTGGCATTAGGAAGGGCATCCAGCTGTAGAAACTTTGCCAAATCAGATTGGTGCCTGGTTCACTAGTCCTCAGTCAAATTGTCCAACCCATGCTAGCATGGAAAGCGGACGTTAAACGATGATGATGATGATGATGATGATGATGATATATATATATATATATATATATAGTGTAGATATTTATAATGAATAATATATAGTCTATTTACTAGTTTTCCTACATGCTAGGCCACTGGTAGTAAAAAATTTCAAAATAATTTTTTGCTACCCTGAAATTTATTATTATTATTATTATTATTATTATTATTATTATTATTATAT
>NC_068982.1:152050423-152054269 GCF_001194135.2 Octopus bimaculoides | reverse complement strand
ATATATATATATATATATATATATATATATATATATATATGAGTGTATGTGTGTGTACGTGTATGTGCATCTTTCTATGTACCTATCTATCTCACTCTCTCTCTTCTTTTCTCTCTCTCCCTTTCTCTCTCTCTACACACAGACATACATATACACACAGATCTAGATATGTACACAAATATAAGCACAATCTATAACTGTCGTATAATATATTTTAAATTGTTATACTTAAGATATTTATATTCATTTAATTTCATTTCATTTCATCATACTTATTTCATCTGCACTTGGCTTATATGGAAGTTTGTTATCATCGTCGTCATGATGATGATGATGACGATCATTATCATCATCATCATCATCATCATCATCATCATCATCATCATCATCATCATCATTTTATGCCTATTTTTCCATACATGCATGTTTTGAACAATGTTTCTTTGTCATCTCCTCATGAAATCAACCTTCACCATTGCTTCTCACATCTTCTTTTGTCATCTATTTTCAGTCTGAGTTCAGTGCATTGAAATTCAAACAGTTGTTTTCAATGAATGCTGAATATCCATCCATCCATCCATCCATCTATCCATTTATCTCTGTCTCTCTCTCTCTCACTCTCTCCTATGTGTATAAACACACACACATACATACATACATACATACACACACATACAAAATTGAGAGAGCAAGAGAGAGCATGAGAGTTAGTGGATAAATGGATAGATAGACTGACAGTTAAAAATCATACAAGTAAAATGAAGAAGATTATGAAGTGAGGAGGTGACAAACAAACAAATGATACATAGAGAAAGACAAACAATTTATACAGCAGAAGTAGCATATAGATATAAAGAGAAGAAGCAACAGCCAAAGAAGTGTACAATGGCAATAAATATGCCAAGAAAGAAACAAAAGAGAAGCTAATATTTCAGGTAGAACTCTTTATCAAGGAACAGGAGGATACTAATAAGAAATAATAATAATAATAATAATAATAATAATAATGATAATAATAATAATGTATACAGTATGTTTCTCTGTCCTAAGTATCAGGAAGACACTCGGCAAGAAATGGAAACAATATAAAGAAGATGCTAATGAAAATAATGATAAAAATAATAATAATATGAACGAATGCCCTAGACTTGCCTGAAACCACTACAAGTTGTAGCGACACAACCAGCTAGCAAAAGTGTTACATTGAAATCTGTGTGAAAAGTGGGGATAGAGAGAAGCAAGACGTGGTATGAGCACAAACTGCAGTGAATGACAAAGTTGGAGACAGCAAAATCCTCTGGAATTTCCCAATCCAAACAGATCAGGTGTTAGAGCATAACAAACCAGACCTAGTGGTGGTGGACAAGGTGCACCACATATGCTATATAGTTGAGGTTGCATGCCCCTTCGACCCATGAATAGTGAAGAAGGAAGGCAAAAAAATAGATAGATACAACTCTCTTAAGTACAAAATAGCCTGGCTATGGAAAATGAAGGTAAAGATCGCATCAATTATCAGAAGGCATCATGAGAAATATAAAGGAAATTGGAATAGAGAGCTCAGTAGAACTGTTACAAAAGGTTTGCCACCTTGGCATGGCCAGAATAATCAGGAAAGTATTAGATAGCTGAAAAGAATGAATAGCATGGTACCGTAGGCTGCAGGTAGTAAGCCTGCTACACATGCAAGACTCCAGAGGCTCCAACAAAACCTGAGATAAAGAGAAAATAATAATAATAATCATAATCCTTTCTACTATAGGCACAAAGCCTTAAATTGTATAGGGAGGGGGCTAGTCAATGACATCGATCCCAGTGCCCAACTATCACTTATTTCCTCAACCCCAAAAGGATGTAAGGTAAAGGTGACCTGGCAGAATTTGAACATAAGTTTTCCTTTGAACGTAAAGACAAATGAAATGCTCAAAGCATTTTGTCTGGTATGCTAACAATTCAACCAGCTCACCACATTTTGCCACGTTAATGATAATAATGATAATAATAATAATAATAATAATAATAATAATAATAATAATAATAATAATAATAATGATAATGGTCACTCTAATTAACTTCAATGTATGAATGTTTGACGGAAAGAATTTTTTTAAAAAGGAAAGGATTAATAATAAAAGAAGCTGCATCTATTTGTGATGGATCTGTGAATGTAATTTAAGTCCAGGTATGGATTTTACTATGAAGTCATACTGGGGACTATAGTGATTTTGATTTTGCTTGGGATTGGACAAATGTATCTGTTGATTGCAGGATATAATTCTGTTATTGTTCTGTTTCTTCAACTAAAATTGTTTAGATGCATTGTGACAAATTTTACACAACTTAGATCAATCAAAGCAATAACTTTCCCAAGATGTTAAATTAAGCTGTAGGGATTTTTGTGATTGTTTCAACCTTTTCTTATACCTAAGGATGGGTCTTTCTTTGCTGCAGAGTCCCTCTATTTGTTGGACATAGAAAAGAATTTTTCAGAATGAGATCATCTTGCATTCAAATATGTTCTCCTTATTTGAGGCAAAGGCCTGAAAGATTGGGAGAGAGAGCTAGTCAATTGCATCAACCCCTGAGTGTAACTGGTATGCATTTTATTGACCCTGAAGGGATGAAAGGCAATGTTGACCTTGGCAGAATTTGAACACAAAATGTTAAGTCAGAAGAAATGTTACTAAACATTTTGTCCTGCATACTAACTATTCTGCTAGCTCACAACCTTATCATAATAATAATAATAGTAATAATGATGATGATGATGATGATGATGATGATGATGATGATGATGATGATGATATCACCCAAAACATTAGACTTTTCTTCATTGGCATATTTTTTCCCTTGTACACTTCTTGCATTGTTGTTTTGTGCTTTAAATTTCTAGCCCTTTTCAGTCATGTGCTTTGCTTCTTTCACTCCTTGCATTATTTGTTTGCTTGTGTCCTCCTTGCTTCATAATGTTATTCATTCTATTTTCACCATATTTATTGACAGTCTAATATTGGGGCATATAAATCCATGACAGAAAAAATTGGGCATTAGTACACATGGCAATTGAAAATAAGAGGTGTCGGTTCAATTCTCACTAATACCCATTTTAACAGTCGTGGGTTTATATGCTCAAATGTGAGACTATTTTTTATTGTCAATATATACAGTGAAAATTTGTAATTATACTTAGGAAAGGTTTTCACTCATTACTGTTTCTGAACTTAAACAGAATATGCACATGTTTACACACTTAATGCCATGAAATCATAGTTCCTATATTTAATGGATGGGTATGTTGGTGTAATTGGTAGCACACTCATTGTGAAAATAAGAGATGTCGGTTCAGTTCCCACATGTACTTATACCCATTTTTCTTCCTTTGTGGGTTTATAATGCTCCAATATTAGACTATTTTCTATAGTTAAAATATACGGTGAAAACCTATATCTATTCTTTCTTTACTTGTTTCAGTCATTTGACTGTGGCCATGCTGGAGCACTGCCTTTAGTCGAACAAATCAACACCAGGACTTATTCTTTGTAAGCCTAGTACTTATTCTATCAGTCTCTTTGTCCGAACCGCTAAGTTACGGGGACGTGAACACACCAACAACAGTTGTCAAGCGATGGTAGGGGGACAGACACAAACACACACATACACATATATATACGACAGGCTTCTTTCAGGTTCCGTCTACCAAATCCACTCACAAGGCTTTGGTTGGCCCGAGGCTATAGTAGAAGACACTTGTCCAAGGTGCCACGCAATGGGACTGAGCCCGGAACCATGTGGTTAGTAAACAAGCTACTTACTACACAACCACAACCATTTAACTTGTGCAGAATT
>NC_068982.1:152049158-152050413 GCF_001194135.2 Octopus bimaculoides | reverse complement strand
TATATATATTATATATATATATATATGGTTGGCGTTAGGAAGGGCATCCAGCTGTAGAAACTCTGCCAAATTAGATTGGAGCCTGGTGTTGCCATCCGGTTTCACCAGTCCTCAGTCAAATACTAGCATGGAAAGCGGACGTTAAACGATGATGATGATGATGATGATGATGATATATATATTGTACAAGGATTGAGTTAGAATCAATGCTATTGGAAACATATGATACCAATGATTTAACTATCCACAATGAAAACTACTGAAAATTGATCAGTTACATACTCATTCAGGTGAACACATAAGCCAGGCAGAATTTATTTTCACCAGGAAATAGGAGATGGTTATAAGTTCAAAGTTTCTCCTTACTGAAGAATGCAACACTCAACAAAGATTAATGATTTGTGACATCAGAGAAACAGCTTGATGGATTCAGAGATAAAAGACAATCTGGAGGAAGATATGGATACTAAAAGAGTTCTTTGCTAGTTGTAAATTCAAAGAAGTTCTAGTTGGTGCTTATGACAGAAGAGAGGAAACTAAGATTTATAAAGAATATCCTATATGTACATGTGTGCATATACATACAAATATATATATATATATATATATATATATATATATATCTTCTTATATAAAATAGACCTGTGTGTGTATGTGTTCACTTTTCATGCAAAAACAGCTATGTAAATCGCTTCCATATTTGGGATGCATGAATAATTTGACCTTGAATACATAATAGGATCTTCAGTTTATCTTTTTTATTAATATAAATAATATTGCTTTATATTTATGATTCACTCCTTTGAAAAGGTTTTTCAACGACATCTTCCAGTATTGACGTAGTAACAATGAAACATTTTGTTTTCATTTACAAAGTCTCTCACTTTCTGTTTTAATGTTTTCATTTCAAGTTTTAATTCGCTATTTGCAAATCATCATCATCATCATCATCGTTTAACGTCCGCTTTCCATGCTAGCATGGGTTGGACGATTTGACTGAGGACTGGTGAAACCGGATGGCAACACTAGGCTCCAATCTAATTTGGCAGAGTTTCTACAGCTGGATGCCCTTCCTAACGCCAACCACTCAGAGAGTGTAGTGGGTGCTTTTACGTCTCACCCGCACGAGGGCCAGTCAGGCGGTACTGGCAACGGCCACGCTCGAAATGGTGTCTTTTATGTGCCACCCGCACAAGAGCCAGTCCAGGGGCACTGGCAACGATCTCGCTCGAAAACCCTACGAAGGCCAGTCAGG
>NC_068982.1:152037544-152047826 GCF_001194135.2 Octopus bimaculoides | reverse complement strand
AGGTATTTCTCCTGCAGCTGTCTTACTAGAAATATGGCATCAGTAGTGCTTTTACCTGGCACGAACCCAAACTGCATCTCATCTAAATTGATTCGCTCCCTAATTAGTTGGGCTATGACCCTCTCCGTAACTTTCATAACCTGATCTAACAGCTTGATGCCTCTGTAATTATTTGTATCTAAAGCGTCACCTTTACCTTTGTAGCAGTTGACTATGGTTTTGTTACACCAGTCATTGGGTATGACTCCTTCGTGTATCACCTGGTTCGTAATACGGGATCAACACTGCCAGATATTTTGAGCATCTCTGCAGTGATTCCTGATGGGCCGGGGGCTTTCCCTGTCTTCATACTCTTAGATAAATTAATGAAAGAAATAAAAAGTATGGGAGGAACTTTTTCAGTAAAAAAAACTAAATATTTTCACATGGACTAAATATACGCCTCTCTGTAATTTACTTATTAAGGTAAGGAATGACTCCTCTATATCATTAATAACAATGACCTACAATTGAATAATAATTGACGAAATTACTGGTATAACATTCCATTTGCAAGATCTGTCAAAATGAAAATTGCAAACTTATTATTTTAAATACTTAGATCAAGTTTCCACTTTGGCATAAGTACTATCAAATATTCAGCAAGCCTACTGTTAAACTTTCTTATTCTACTATGTTTAATTTAGCTTCTATTATAACTACCACTAATCACTCTAAATTAAACAAGTATAATTCTTTTATTCTAAATAGACCAACAACTATAGATGCAATAACAGTTTCCCTCTGAATATATTGTCTGTATTAGCATTGGTTATAATCGTAACCGGTACAAGGGTATGAGATGTCATATTCATAATGCTAGTCCTAATAGTTATGATACCATAAGTAATTATCATAATAATAACCACAACAATAATGTAGATAAAGATATAATAATGATTGTTATAATAGTACTATTAACAATACTGACTATAGAACAAAATGATAAAGCAGCATTGATGATTCTCATATTAGTGAGTAATAAGGTTACTTATTAAAAAGAGGGTAATCGTAAAATTACTAGTGCTAGCAATTTTCCGACAGTTTCTAAGAATTCTTCTTTGTGAAAGCCTGAAAAAAATTAATGTAATTGTAGGATGAAATAAAATTTCAATTCTATGGTCACTGTAAATGTGTTAATGTACTACAAAAATATACTGTTAAACCCTTAATTCTTCTTAATCCTACACTAGTTCGACTTCTGATTTCAAAAAGAATATTACGGATACTATGATTCATTTTCTAAAAATATTCCAAAGAACTATTTGTCTTGCTGAACACATATTCAATCTGAAAACCTGATAAACATACCCTGTGACTTGAAATGGTCCATATTGAATTCCGCAAATTCTTATCAAGGTGGTAAATAGATTTGCCAGTTATGTATCTGAGAAGTTTTAAAAATTATTAAGGCTGACCAACAATTTTAATTTCAAACATGAAAGTGTTATTATGAACTGTCATCATTTGAACTGCTTTCTCTAGATATGATAAGCATTTTCTATGTGTGGGTATATTTGTGTATCTGGTATGTATATTTGTGGATGTATATGCATACACATAGACATGTGTGTGAGTGTGTATGTGTGTGTGTGCATGTGTCTATATGTATATCTATTTAGCTATCTATCTATCTATCTATCGATCGATCTATATTTGTATGTGTGTGTGTGTGTGTGTATAATATATATATATATATATATATATATATATATATATATATATATATATATATATCTTTAAACCGGGAATGATCTGTGGCTTGCATAGCCTGTAATATATATGTATGTTTGTATGTGTATGTACATATATACATAAACATATGCACATGTACATATACATAAATGTACAAACACAGACATATAAGTCTATGCTTACGTATAGACATCCATAAATGAACATTACACAGTTACAAATATACCCACACATAGAAACCATAAATGTATATATGCATTCCTGTTTTAGATATACACATACATATATATTCAAACCAGAAATGGCCCATGGCTTGCATAGCCTGTAAAATTCCTGATGATTGGGGAGAGACATTGATTTAAATTAATTCAATTAATATTAATTTATATTAATTAGTTATGGATCTTAATTACATAATTATAGAATTAATGATGTTTATTCCTAATGAAACAGTTGTTAGAAGTAATTATGCTCTATCTCTGAAATTCATGCTTTTCTGCTTTGTATTCTCTCTATCTCACTTTGTGTGTGTATGTGTGCTTGTGTGTGTGTGTGTGTGTGTGTGTGTGTGTGTGTGTGTGTGTGTGTGTGTGTGTGTGTGTGTGTGTGTGTCTGTGTGTGTGTGTGTATATACGTTTGTGTGTGGGTGGGGGTGCATGTATGATATATGTATAAGTCTGCCAATATGGCATGAAACTTACATACAAAAATTCCATTCGATATATACATGCTTTAGGAAATAGAGAGTAAAGTTATATAGTACCACCTCATCCAAAATATAGATACATACAAACATACATATGTACATATGTACGAACGTGTGTGTGTGTATATATATATATATATATATATATATACATATATGGGTATAGGATGTCACCAACAGTAAACAACATGAAATACGAAAACAAATAAGTTCAATGCACAAACAACGGGAGAAACAAATGAAAAACAGGACAAGTGACACAAAGAATGACCCTTCATCAGATATCGGCTGTCTATCTACTCCTCATTTCGAGCATATGAGTCTTCAAAGACAGTTGCTCCCCTAAGTACCAAAATAAAATTTGGAATTTATGGAGAGTCAAAGTTGGGAACAAAAACTGGATAGTGGAGACATACAAGGAAACCAAACGAAAACAAATATGGAGGGTCATTAGACCAGAACGAGGATAAAATAACAAACACTGGAGAAATATTTTCTTTGACAAGAGAAAAGATAAAAGAGGATACGTCCAGTCCTTAGCACAATCCTGAAAGAAAAGAAAGATAATCACGTGAGGAAAAGAAAGATGGACGATGTGAGCAATAAAATAGGGGGGGGGTGAGAGAGAGAGAGAGAGAGAGAGAGAGAGAGAGAGAGAGAGATAGAAAACGGTGAAGGGGAGAAAAAGGGAACTAGTTCCCTTTTTCTCCTCTTCACCATTTTCTATCTGTCTCTCTCTCTCTCTCCCACTCTTTCGTTGTTCACAAGTGACCATTATCTGTCTTTCTTTTCAGGACTGTACTAAGGACTGGATGTATCTTATCTCTCTCTTCTATCTTTTCTCTTGTCAAAGAAAATATTTCTCTAGCGTTCCTTATTTTACCCGCGTTCTGGTCTAATGACCCTCTATGTTTGTTTTCATTCAGTTTCCTTGTATGTCTCTACTGTCCTGTTTTTGTTCCCAACTTTGACCCTCCATAAATCCCAAATTTTATTTTGGTACTTATGGGAGAAACTGTCTTTGAAGACTCATATTGTCATTCAATGCTCAAAATGAGGAGTAGATAGCCAGCCAACTACTAACGAAGGGTACTTCTTTATGTCACTTGCCCTATTTACCATTTGTTTTTCTCGTTGTTTGTGTATTGAACTCATTTGTTTTCGTATTTCATGTTGTTTACTGTTGGTGACATCCTGTACCCATATATGCATATGTATATATATATATATATATATATGTATATCTCTCTTTAAGAGATTTATATTTATATACATACCCATACACACATACATACATACATACATACATACACACACACACACACACACACACACATGTATGTATGCATAAACTAAGATTCTTATATACTAAAGAAATTGCTAAGAAATTGTAGATAATGATTTGAATATCCATTTAAACCAGTTGTTTCCAAACATTTTCAGGCTGCTACCACCCACCTGGCACCCAGGCCACATTCCTTACATCTCCATAACCCTCCTCATCACAAATATAGACCACTTTCTGCAGTAAATTCAAAATAACTGTATTTCACAAGTAAAACTTAAACCTAATTAACCTGTTAATATTTTTTTTACATCTATCACCCCATTATTATCCCACTTTTCTTCAACACCCACCTCCTGGACCTTTCCACCCCCACCCCCCAAGTACTCCACTTTGGGAGCTACTGATCTAGACCATAAATTATCTCTTTATGAAAACAAGCAAAATCTTGATAGATGAATGAATATTGCAGGGTAATTCTGAGTGTGCTGAACAAAAATAACTCTGTAAACAGTATGCTGAAGAATCCTATAATAATCACTTAAATGTACAAAATTTGTAGCTCTGTGCTTAAAAGGAAGCTTCTAGAAATAGCAACTGAATGCTCTTAAATCACATCCTACATTGTAAATAGAAAAGAACATCCAGTGTAATCCTAGATATATTTTGTGTGAATGAAAGTAGGGATAATCATGCTTGGAATGTCTTATACCATAGCTTGACTAAGCTTGACTTATACCATAGGACTAAGCTAGAGCTAAACAACATCAACAGTGTTAACAATAGCACTCCAACAGCATGAATCTGCAGAATCAGGATACAATTATAAAAAGACTTTGCCAATATTTTAGAATGAGGTCAGTTTAAAATCAACTAAAATAACAGAATTCTCTCTATGAGCCATTTTTCTAAACATCACTGTATTGGATAAAAGACACAACTTTGAATAAAAGAAGAGGAGTTTATGATTGGAACAATTCCAGAACAAGACAGCAGATCTAACCTTTAAAAAGAATCCACCATTCCATTAATCCATCCATACTAAAGAATTTAATTGAGAATGCAAGTAAGAGTATTTTCTGTGTAAAAAAGAAAAAAAAGACACTCATCTGATATGCAAACTGCTAAAATTACTTGTAAAGGGCTTTTCTAAATGTTAAATTGAATCCATGATCAAGTGAAACTCCACAAACATTTAGAACTTTAAAAAAATAGATGATCTCTGGTTAAAGCCAATATTTCATGGTAGGATATCCAAATTAGCAATAAACTCCCTGACTCTGCCCAGAAGTCTTCTCCAGATCAATAAACAGCATTTACACACATAGGGGATAGGTTAGGGTTAGTTACAATTGGATTAGGTATAAAAAAAAATACATTGAGCACTTGAGCAGTATTCGAATATAGGATCAACAGCAAATTTAACTGCCAGCTTAATGCAAAATTTATCCATAATAGTTACATTGTATATATCATGTAATATTAGATAACATACTCCTAGGTATAGATTCTATGAATAAAAGTAGGGATAGTCAAAAATTGAAATATTTTTGAGCTTAGGTCTGCATGAATAGGGCTGATCAGGGTGTGATAAATAACAACATGATTAGTCTAACTAGCTTTCTTCAGGGACATCTTGTATTTTTGTGTGTATTTTTATTCTTTTTATATTTGATTTTGTATAGATCCTCACTGTTTATGTTATTTGTCCTTGTAATATCATCTCACTGTTCACTATTTTGGCAAATAAATCAAATCAGTATCATTATTGTTAAGAGTGATAGTAAGCAGAACTTGTATAGGACATGCTTTTACAGTATTTAGTTGTGTATCTTTACATTCTGAATTAAAATTTTACTGAAGTGGGGTTTACCTTCCATCACATCACATTTGATCAATAACTAATGATCAAGTAATCATGTACCGCAACCTTATAACAAATATGCTACAACTGTCTTATATCTGTATATCCTAAATAATGATAATGTAATTGTGCTATTTATGAGGGAATTGGTGTAGTTTGATAATTGATCCCATTTTTGAAGATCAGTTCTTCAGATTCAGATTTTGGGTTTGCTTTTGTAACTCTTGATTGTGATTTTATCACATCAATCTTTCAAGCCATAGGTATAGGTATGGGTGCCTAGATATAAAGTTTGCTGTGAAACTATATGGTTTTGGGTTGAATCCCATTGTATGATACCTAGAGCATGTGAATTTTTTCATAGCCTCAGTAAATAAGAATAAACAGGAAACATAAATTGCAGAAGAAATCACAATTTTGACTAAGAATAAGTCACAGGACAAAATTTTACATTTCATTTAAATACTAGAAATAATATTTAAAATAATCAAGTATTTCTAGCTACTTATTAAATGATAATAATTAACTTGTATACAATGACAACAGTTTATTTTATTATGCATCACTCATATGTGGATACCTATATGTATCTATGTATTTGTTTACACACATGCATATACAGACACACATAGATATATGCAGACGTGTGTGTGTGTGTGTCTGTGTGTGTGTGTGTGAATGGAAAACTGTTTTGTATTCTGTGACTTTTTTTCTGTTACTTTTTAATCTATGATATTTTACCTGTGACATTTTTCTGGATTTGTATCAATGACCAATGTTTAATATTTCTCATTTCTCATTGAGTTAAGCACCAATTTAAATGTCTTAAAATACTCTTTTTAAATTCTTTTATGCTAGATTATTTTCATCTTGACTAGCACTATCATGCTTCTTGCCTGGCTTCCTGTCTGTCTGTCTACCTGTCTCAATTGTCTATCACTCCATCTACTGATCAATCTGTTTTATAACATCCTTACTTTAAAATTATATAATTATATCCCCATAAGTTTCTTCAACTTTCTCTCTACTCCACAGTTTTTAATTTAAAATTCCATTGAAAATTTTCACTTATATCCAACTATTGTTTACTATAAATCAATATAATCTTTCTTCATAAACAGCCTCACATCATCTATAATAGATGATTGCATTTCTTCTACCTGACTTCTACTATACAATGCTCTGTACTAATTAAAGAATCATTCATGTTGCAAAAAGCTTTGAGCAAGCCTCCATCTTAGAAATTCCTCTATGGAACATAATAGTTCCTAAATTTCCTCCATTCAACAAACATTTACAGACACAATAATAGGACACATCATCAGTGCTATATCCTAGACTCACTACATATACTCTCATCCAGGCAACCAAATTTAGATTGATCAAGCCTAGTCCTATGTCCCAGCACCATTCTGTGAACTCTTTTCAGCCAAAGTCTTCTAGGTGCTTTCTCAGCAGAATCTCTGTTGTCCCTTATGGTTCTTCTTCTGCTTCTTTCCATAATGTCCAAGGATTCAAAGCCTTTACTTACGGTAGGACCTGTGAGCCCTCATTGTCAACCTCCACTGGCAAGCAATTAATTTTTCATACACTCTTGTTGTGGCAGTCCTTCACCAACACCTAGTTCTTAGCTCTTTTTCTCTCTTTAACTTCTATCTTCTCATCTCATGGCATTCTCCAATAAGATTAACTGCCTTGTCCTGGAACTGTAGAACTGAGCTCAGTTCTTTGCATCTTGATTATATTTTGAGGGAAATACTTTCATCAGTTGAGTTTGTAAAAGACACCTGCGCCAGTGGTACATACAAGGTACCCATGCTGATGACATGTAAAAGGCAACCACTACACTCTTGGAGTGGTTAATGTTAGGAAGGGCATCTAGCTGAAGAAACCAAGCCAAAATCAGACTGGGGCCTAGTACAGCTCTTTGGCTTACCAGTTTCAGTGAAACTAACCCTTGTCAGCATGGAAAACAAATGCTAAATGATGATGATGATTTGCCAGAGTAGCTGTCTGGCTTCCATGCCAGTGGCACGTAAATAGCACCATTTGAGTGTGATCGTTACCAGCGTCGCCTCACTGTCACGTGAAAAAACATTCGAGCGAGATCGTTGCCAGTGCTGCTGGACTGGCTCCTGTGCAGGTGACCCGTAAAATACACCATTTTGAGTGTGGCCATTGCCAGTACCACCTGACTGGCATGTAAAAGTACCCACTACACTCTCAGAGCGGTTGGCGTTAGGAAGGGCATCCAGCTGTAGAAACTCTGCCAAATCAGATTGGAGCCTGGTGTAGCCATCTGGTTCGCCAGTCCTCAGTCAAATCGTCCAACCCATGCTAGCATGGAAGGCGGATGTTAAACGATGATGATGACGATGACGACAATCTGTTAATGGATCTAAGAAATGCAGTTTATGCATAGCAGAAAGATCTCATATTCTTCTTAGACCCCAAAATTCCAACACACTACTTAATCCCTGATCTATCACTTTTAGCAGGTGTAAACACATGGTCAGGTTTCTTTTGTTGAATTGGAGGACACCACCCACTCTTTGGATTGAGTTGCTGTTGTCTCACAAACTTTGACATATTTTCTATTATTTTGCCCCATGCCAGTTGTATTACTTGTGATTTCTGCAATCAGAGAGGATGGGGATCTTAGTTTTCTTGCTTTCGTTTCTTTCTTCTTGTTCCATTTTTTACATCAACTTTCTTCATGCATTTTTTCACATCTTTTTTACTTTCTTACTATCCACTGTTCTAGTTTTTAAAATATACATAACACATAAACAGAGTCTGAAAAGTGCTTGGAAATACAAGATGTATTTTATAAATATGTCTAGTTAAAGTAACATAAAAACATGAAACTATTAGTAGCTTTTTCGGATGAGTATTAAATTTATATGCGTGTGTGTGTGAATAGTAAAAGAACAAAGGAATAAAGATGATGGTATTACTTATTTTTATTATGTTAAGATGGTTAGTGGAATTATTTCATCAATTTATATGTTGGTTTTTACATATAGAATTTATGCAAATCCATTCAATAATCAAGAATCAATGAAGCTTCAATCAACCATCTCTTTGCACTAAACTAAATCTGTAATACAGAAGTATATTTTGAGTTATTTCCAATAACTATAATGAAAGATAGTAGGGCACAGAATATTAGGGTAATAAATTACTCAGCAAGTTTTTCACTCTTGCCTGGTAATATTTCAGTAGAAGGATCATGAAGATAAGGTACATATCAGTTTCCTTCATTTGATCTTGCCCAAATCAGCCAGTACACTGGCTCAGGCAGATTAGGAGGTTTTTAATTTAATTGTTTACATGTTTATTGGTGTGGAGAAAAATATAAGAGATAAACCAGATATTTCAAAGTGGCAGGAGTTTACTACTACAATCTTAGAGCTGCCAGTAAAGAGGGGAATAGCCATATAAAAAATAGAGGAATGAGAATGGAAAAGTACTAAAATAAATAAATAAAAAAGAAAGTAAAGGGGTTAGAATAGTGGCACATAAAATATTCATGCACTGCCTCAGTAATTAAGTTTTAAAGTATTGGTTCATCTGTAATTAAATTAAAATTAACATTAGATTAAAATTAAATTAGATATATTAGTTTAGAAATAAATGATTTATTGGTTAAGAAGAAATAATTTGAGCATGAGTTGAGAGAATTAAAAGGGTAAGAATGCTACCATTAATAATATTTGAATCAAGTAAGTTATCTACATTAATTAAGAAGAATTCTTAAGTAGGGATTTTAAGAGTGTTTTATTAGATAAGGAAAAGCAATGGATCAATAATTCATTATGCTTATTAATTAGATCTACATTTGATAGTTCCTAACACTGCTATTGAACAGAAATTACAGCTACCCTTACCCAATTTGTATGGAAGTGCAGTACCTATGACCCATGAAAATGAATAATTGATATTTTCTCCTTAAAGTCCCAGATGAATTTAGCCAATGTGGTGCTCTATGCACTTTTTAAATATATACTTAAATGAGTGTATATGATTATGCATCTAACTTTGATTTAGGATGCAGTTGCTCTTATGTAATAATAGACTTTATACAACGTTTTAGCAGAGTATTTATACATTAAATTATACCTAATATATAAATTATTTAATGGACATTTATCATGATTCCTACAGTTGCACACACTATTGAGTTTGTTATCAGAAGAAACCTTATTAATTTTATTAATGTTATTGTTTTTAATGTGATGTGATACTGCAGTATTATTATCATATTTATACTGGACAGAGACATTCACCATCTGAATAATTAAAAGTACATTTGTTATTGTTATTAGTATTTGACTCTTTTTTACTGTAAATTGTTGTTATACTGCTTGTTAGATTAGACGTAGTTGAATGCATAAATTTCAAGGTATGTCTTTTGAATATATTACTATATCTACTGGAAGGGGAAAGTTGCTTACCCAATGCTCTAGAAATATTACAAGGATATCCATGACTCTATGAATAAACAATTTGATAAAGATATGTAATACCATCATCTTCATTCTTTTGTTTGTTTGCTGTTATACATTGCACTGTATACACCAGCTGGTTACTTGATAAATTTCCTCAGAATATATTCTTCTTTCTTGTGATTTATTATACATACATGCATACATACTTACATTCCTATATGTATATATATATATATATATAT
>NC_068982.1:152028479-152036417 GCF_001194135.2 Octopus bimaculoides | reverse complement strand
ATATATATATATATATATATATATATATATATATATACATATACACACACACACACACACACATTTATGTGCTTTTCTTTCAGCCTTAGAGCATTTTAACTCTTATTTCTAGCAATATAGTTGTCTTGTCATCTTTAGTCATGTTTAGTGACAATTATATTTTTCCCCTATGGCATCACATTCCACATGGCTGTTTATAATAATTTATTCAGACACATGCACACACACACAGATATACACACACGACATTACAAGAATAATGTCGACAGTAACTTTGAAGTTTTAGCCTGCTAGAGTTTTTCTATCCAAAATGATTTTTAACCAATATGTATGCACTATTATTTATAGCTTTATTTGCTTTGCGATCCTTTTTTGTTGTTTTTTATTTTGCATTCTATTATTGATTTGCTCCTTGTCTCTCTGTATATATATATGTGTGCACACATATGTGCATGTGTGTGTGCGTGTTTGTGTGTGTGTGTGTGTGTGTGTGTGTGTGTGTGTGTGTGTATTTCTGTATGTACATATACTGTATATTAAAGGGTTGAGAATGCAAATGTCTAACATTAACTCATGAAAGTTAATTTTAAAACTTAGTATTACAGAAGATTTATGAACAAAAGTGAATTCAGTTCACCAGATTAAAGATCTTCCATCCCAGTCCTGGTCCACATATTTGAGATCATAGAATGCCTTAGAAATGATGGTATATAGACTGATTACAAGCAGGAAAGATACTGATCATCCAAGGTATATACCACTCAGAAACTGAATCTGCAGTTATAAGATGAAAAAATGAATTATGAATCCAAACTTAAATTCATTCAAACATCCCTTGATACACTACCCTTTAAAAACAATGATTGGATGAATAACTCTGTCTGCTGATTAGGCAGCCCTAGATCTAAAAAAAAAACAAACTGAAACTAATTTCATTAAACTACTGATGAAGAAAAAGATTCAAACTTCTACCAATAAATCATGATAGATACATCAGTGAATGGCTGAACGGTCATGTCTTGGCCAGAGAGTCACAAATAGAAGATTATCAATTGTTTGTTTGAAAAATATTGTTGTTGTTGTTTAACCCCCAAGTTAATTGGAGAGGCTTATGATGAAAGGTAGTCCTCCCATGATTAGCTTCTCTTTTTGCATATTCAGAACTACATTATCCAATATATCGTTCCTTGTGTAATTCGAGGAAGATTTAGCTGCCAATTGTTGTAGCTTGAACAGCTACTTTGTTGGTTTGGATAAGGAAAGTGCAGCTTTTAAAAGTAAAATAATCTCATAGTAACTGTACTAAACTGTACTAATACATGGCCAAAAAAATTATCATTACAGTTATCTTTGAATACATCAAAGACCTGAAATATGGACTTTCTCATCCTTTTACAATGAAAGCATACAGAAAAAGAAGATGATCTTATTACTGTTAAATGTTCCAGTACAAGCTAAATCTGCTAAAAACAGGAGCCAAAGGTTTCTTAAATAATAACCTTCCATCTTGAAAAAGGAAAGGATTCATTGGATGATGTAAATCTAGATACACAATGTCCAAAATAAAGATGGAAAGATGGAATAGCATAGCTAAAATGCTTTTGATGATAAGTTTGCTGGATCACATCTTACTTATGGTTAGATAATAATAACGACAATAATAGCAATTTAATATTGTTTATCAGTGGCTAAATACTGCTGATGAGTTATACATTACTTTTATTCAGTACATGGCTAGATCTGCACAGCTTGTTTTATCTCAAGGCCATCATTACTACAAATTGACAAAAAGAATAGGATCATAACATATATCTCTCTTCTAAGTTGTCAATTTTACTGATTGGCATCAAAACTGTTGCACACTTACTGATAAACTAATTAAAAGATGTAGGTGAGAAGCTCATTACTGATTCAGAAGTATGTAGTCTTCGTATCTCCCCCAACCCATACCAAATTAGGCTATTGGAATCTAATGAGAAAGTACAAAAACATAGTCATGTTCTCATTAATATAATTTCTCTTATTTTTTCTATGTAAAGATAATTTCTAAAATTTTAAAAATCCGCATATTTTGGATAGGAAGAGGCAATATCAATGTTATTTAATTCAATAATACAACTAGGACCTATTTAATTAATTCCAAAGGAATGAAAGGTGAAGTAAATGTGAGAGAGATAGATTAGAAATCAAACTATAAGAGACTAAATCTAAATAATAATATTAATGATAATAATAATAATAATAATAATAATAATAATAATAATAATAATAATAATAATAATAATGATAATAATGAGCTCACCATATCACGCACATATGGTTGTGATGCATGTATGTAGTGCACCATTATCAGATGGGTAGTCATGATTGAGTTTTGTATATTTGTACCTCAGTGTCACTTTGAGGGCATGCACTGCTCTCTCACTCAATAATAATAATATTAATAATTATAATGATGATGATGATAATAATGATAATAATAATAATAATAATAATAATAATAATAATGATGATGATGATGACGAGGATGATGCGTCTAATTTAGACACAAGGTTAGCAATTTTGATGGAAGGGTTGAGTTGAGTTGATATCATTGACCTGCGTACTTGACTGATACTTTATTTTGTTGACCTTGAAATGATGTAAAGAAAAGCTGACCTTTGAGAGATTTTGAACTCTGAACATAATCATAAGAAATACTGCAAGCTCTATTCTAAGGCTCTAAAAATTCTACCAATAAACATAACGATGATGATAAGAATAGTTACTGTGATGACAGTAATATATTATCTTGACTAGCAAGTCTCTATACGAAAAAAGGAAATGCAAAGTTATGATGTTTGTGTGTTTCCCAATGAGGTTATCATTCATTGAAACGGTCCAATGCAAGAAATACCATATTATCAAGAACTTACCTCTAATTTTTGCCATATGAAACACAATTAAGATAACAAAGATGTTTTCTCTTTCATTAAAAATTCTTGAAGAACTAAAGAATTTTAAAGTGAAATGTTTAGTTTAAGAAATAAATAGATATATACCCCTCCAAGTCTGAAAGATGCTCTCAATTTGAAAAACAACAACAGACATTTGATGCTCTCAATTTGAAAAACAATAACAGACATTTGTCATAGGTGCTTTTGTTTCCTTCTTTTTAAAGTATATTTGGCAGGTATATTGATTTCCTACATCCATACAAAACAGTAGATACATGCAGAGTGGACAGCAGAAATAGTCTTACAAGCAAACGCTGCTGGTTAATTTGCAAGCTTGGGTAGATAGTTGAAACCATTTTACGCACAACATTGAGGGTAGTTCATCTAACTAGGGTACAGGTAGGAACACATACTTGGAGGAGGAGAAGAGGAAGAAGAAGAAGAAGGAGAAGAAGAAGAAAAGGAAGAAGAAGAAGAAAAGGAAGAAGAAAAAAGCTGTGTTTTCAAATAGAATATGTAAGTTTTGATTAACCAAATTTATTGTTCTTTTTTTAAATAAATAACATTGGAGTGTTTTATTTTTGATATTCCAAATGAGGAAGAGAGAGAGAGAGAGAGAGAGAGAGAGAGAGAGAGAGAGAGAGAGAGAGAGAGAGAGTGAGAGAGAGAGAGAGAATGGATACTTGAGGTGTAATCAAGAATATATTTGATGAGATGGATGGCAGAGGTAGAAGAGAATCTGAAAGTAAGAATCATTAGTTGATTGTTTTATGTTGATTGTTAGAAGTTAATTTTAAATCATTTTCTTTTTTTCTATTGTTTTTATTCTTTTGTTTTCTGAATTTTGCTTTGTTTTCTTTCCAAAATGTAATTTATGCTAAAGAGACAATTGCTAGTTGTAATGAAAGGATTTACTTTTAATTATCAAAAAATCCCCTTTTTCAGATAAAATTTAGAAATAGTATGCAATAAATAAGAATAGTCTTGGAAAAGGTAATAAGGAATTTGAAATAAAAATTTTTGCTTGGAAAAATTTTTTTAAATTGATTAGGAAACAAAACAAAAGCAAATAGTTTTATCAGAAATGAGATGAAATATAAAAGATGATATATAATCAGTAGGAAGAGTTATTAAATTGTATATAACCATGGTAATGATAAAATATATTACTATGGTAGTAGTGATATGCTACTGTGATAATGATAAGTAAATATATCACCAAGGTAACATAATATATTGGTAGTAGTAACATATTATTATAGTGAGGAAAGTAATGTATTTAAGCATGGTAATGGCAATATATTTTGCAGATAACCATAGGTAATATATTACCTTAGTTATAGATTAACCATGGTACAATAATATATTATCATGACAGTATTTAGTTATGTATAAATCATGCAACATTAAATAAAATATAAACCATAGTTGTATTAATTAGCAAGGTTGTATTCATATATAGTGATTGTAACACTAATCGTTATATACCATGGTAACATTGATTAATATATTGCCTTGGAAAGAATATATTAAGATGTCAAAGGAAGATATGCAAAACAAACTATGTTGGTAGTTTAAAGCAAATGAATTGACAAAGTAAATATCTAAATTTAGAGAAATATATCTTACTGACATCAGTACTATTTCAATGGATAGTAGGTGTGTTATATTTAGTTATTATTACATCATTATAGTAAAGAAAGAAACAAGTAATGATACTATTGGTAGTAAAATATTCGATTAACAAAGAAATTATACATATTTGCAATAGCTTTATTGATATCTAATGAAATATATATTTATAATAAATGTTTGAAATAGTGATAACTTTACAAGTGTTAGTTATTTAGAATTCATATTATTATTATTATTATTATTATTATTATTATTGTTCAGTAGTTTTATTTTTATAACGCACTTTCACTCACTACCGAGCGCAGCTCTGTGCGCCTTGGGTATGTGCTGTTGTTTGCTGTGGTGCTCTTATGTTTACTGTATTGAAAGTGTTTTGCGTAGAATGTGTGCAGTACCCAGTAGTGCAATGTGTGCAGTACCCAGTAGTGCAATGTGTGCAGTACCCAGTAGTGCTTATGTGTGCAGTACCCAGTAGTGCTTATTACTATTATTATTATTATTATTATTATTATCATCATTATTATTATTATCATTATTATTATTATTATTATTATTATTATTATTATTATTAGTAGTAGTAGTAGTAGTAGTAGTAGTAGTAGTAGTAGTAGTAGTAGTAGTAGTAGTAGTATAGATGCTATATAGATGGCTGTTGACCCTCTTGAGTTCATTCACCTTTTGACAGGTTTTTTTTTTACATTCTGCATGGTGGCCAAAAAAAAGAAGAAGAAAAAACACAAACACAAAAAGCACCCTCCTCAGTAAGAATGCTGAGTGGAGTTGTTGGTTTAGTTGTCAAAGGCTTGACTATGCTCAGATTATGACATTGAGTGATTACCAGTTTCTCATGCTGACATTTCCCATTGCAATGTTAAGTGTTTCTTCCCTACACTCAGAAATAAGAGGATACTGATGTTACATATAACAGAAGGGTAGAGGAAGATGTATTTCACTGAGAATATTGCTACAAAGGCAGAAAATGAAAAAAAAGGAAAGATCATTTATCCCCAGTGAAATAAGAGCCTGAGGAATAGTTGCAAGAAATTGGAATGGTTGGTTGCAAATGCTGGATATCAATAGGAATTTCCAGATTCTATAGAAAATATGTTTGCTTGGCTCTCACTGTAAGAGCTATAAGGTGCTAGATACCTAAGCTTGATATCTAGCAATCCTAATAATAATAATAATAATAATAATAATAATAATAATAATAATAATAATAATAATAATAGGAACTATTCCTAAAGATTTGAACAGATGGATAGAGAAAATAGGCATAAAACCCAGTTTAGTACAACTCCAGAAAACTGTTATTAGGGACAGCTAGGATACTTAGGAGGGTTCTTGACATCCAAGGTTACTTGTTGTAGCCCAGTGTTAGGAAATTTTCTTTTCCAACAGTCTAACCTGTTGTATGTATATGAACAATATTAATGATGATGATGATGATGATAATGATGATTTCAAATATCGGCACAAGGCCAGCAATTTCAAGGGTGGGGGTAAGTCAATTACATCGATCTCAGTGTTCAACTGATACTTATTTTATTAACCATGAAGGAATGAAAGGTAAAGTTGACCTAGGCAGAATTTGAACTCAGAAAGAAAAGACAGATGAAATGCCGCTAATCATTTTGTCCAGTGTGCTAACAATTCTGCCAGCTTGAATGGTTTCAGATTTTGGCAGCAATTTTAGGGAGTGAGGAAGTTGATAACATTGACCCCAGAACTCGACTGGAACTTTATTTTTATCGACCCTAAAAGAATGAAAGGCAAAGTCAACCATGGCAGAATTTGAACTCAGAATGTAAAGATGGACAAAATGCTGGTGAGCATTTTGCTTGGGTATGCAAATGATTCTGCCAGCTCACCACCTCAGTAATGATAATAGTAACAATAAAAAAAATAATAATAATGATTTCATGTATTTGCCACAAGGGTGAAGAATGAGGGGGACAATATAGAGACAGACAGAAAGTGTGGGGGGTTTACATATAACGAAATGACAAAAAAAAAGTAAGTATACATGGTATACACTGAAAAAGAAGGGACATATGCATAACGTACAAAGGTAAAAAAAAAATGATGGGGAGGATGATAGAGATATGGCCCTTCTGATACAGGAAGGCCTCTAGGAAAATTGAGGAACCCTACTATCCGAGATTTCCCTGGAACCCTAGGAGTAAGTGCCCTTTCCAATTCCTTCTCTCCAACTTACAGGTCTACACTTAGAGAGATACCGTCCACTCTTGCCATTTTTGCAACTTTCACTCACCTTTCAATAAACTTGCTATAATAATAATGATAATAATAGTCCTTTCTATTATAGGAACAAGGCCTGAAATTTTGAGGGAGGAAGTTAGTCGATTACATTGATCCCAGTGCTTGACTGGTACTTGTTCTATCAACCCCGAAAGGATGAAAGGCAAAGCTAACCTGGGTGGAATAATAATAATAACCCTGATGCAGTACCAGGTACTGGCTCTCATTGCTTCTCATCTTAGCTGATTGGAAATGTTATTATGTACATTGTTTTGTCTTGGTATAAAAGATGGGCTACAGCAAATATTCTGCTCAATACAACAGATTTGCAGTTGCCCATGCATGCACTAATCAAAAACAATGGGACATGAAGCAGCGACTGAAGAATTCTTCATTGTGGCAAAGAACCAAAGCCTTCCCAACAAAAATTATCAAGTTCATATAATAAAGCAAAATACAATAAGTAACAGCAGAATATGAAGAGATGATAAAAGGGTAAAAGGTAAAGGCTCCCTTTGGTCATGAATGACCATGGGATTGCACCTAGAAAGTTCCCCTCCAAGGCACAAGACTGAGCAAGGCGGTTTATGGAAGACCAGTAGTTGCCCATGCATGCCAGTCTCCCCTCCCCACATCACTGATGTTAACCAAGGGAAAGGCAAATGCTGATACAGCTTAGCACCAGTGATGTCGCAACTTATTTCTACAACTGAGTGAACTGGAGCAACATGAAATAAAGTGTCTTGGTCATGGACACAACATGTAGCCCAGTCTAGGAATCAAAATATTACCTTATGATTGTGAGCCCAATGCTTTAACCGCTAAGCCATACATCTTCAGGTGATGAAAAAACAAATAGCCACATAATTTCTGAAGGTTCAGTCTCAGCCAGGAAATAATACATCCACATGACAGAATTGGAATTTACATACAGAGGGAGTTATAACAACTTGTAGACTCTCTGGTGCAAGTTTTTTGCGACGGAAATCTGCCCTGTGTGGCACATTTCCAGGATATAAAAACCAATTTCGGCTTTCTAGCCATTTTTTTTTTTTGAGACGATGGCGTCTTGTAGCCATGAAAATCTTTGTGACACGAACGCTGC
>NC_068982.1:152021472-152021964 GCF_001194135.2 Octopus bimaculoides | reverse complement strand
TAGTAGTAGTAGTAGTAGTAGTAGTAGTAGTAGTAGTAGTAGTAGTAGTAGTAGTAGTTTCCAGCATAATTACAAATTCAAAAATTTAGGGCACCCATATATAGGATGGTGACCATGACATCTGTGTTCAAGTACTCAGACTGCATGTCTAGGAGTGGTTGACAAGTCCAGTAAAAGCATAAAACATTCTATTCATCATCATCATCATCATCATCATCATCATCACTATCATCATCATCATCATCCCTGTTCCTTGCAATATACCCTGGCACTTATCACCATCCCTCTCCTGCTCTTGCTGTCTCCTGCTCTTGACATAACAGGCTGGATATTTTTGTCTGGGACAGGCAAGAGAAAGTATGTACCATCATAGAGGTCAGCTGTCCTGCACACACACACACACACACGCACACACACACACACACACGCACACACGCACACACACACACACACAACCAGCTTCTTTCAGTTATCATCTACCAAATCCACTCA
>NC_068982.1:152017802-152021146 GCF_001194135.2 Octopus bimaculoides | reverse complement strand
ATATAGACTGGAGCCTGGTGTTGCCATCAGGTTTCACCAGTCCTCAGTCAAATCGTCCAACCCATGCTAGCATGGAAAGCGGACGTTAAACGATGATGATGATGATGTACGTATAAAATATATATATGTAAATAAACACCTGCTACTAAGTCATACACAATAGTGACAACTAGAGGAAGACAAAAATGGAAGTAACTCTTCACAGTACTCTTCATTCTCCTCTCTCCACAATACTAGTACCATTTTATCACTTCACAATACTGTCCTACATTCTTAGCTCACTGCAGCACTATACAATAGACTTGACTTAGCTCCCCATAACACAGTGTCCATATTGACCACAATGCTGTACTTCACAACTATATCTTATACTTGTTGCCCCATTGGTGTAACGTAAATAATTTTGTTTTCCTCATAACAAGAGGACTGCACTATGTCAGAGTATCAGTACATTCCTAGTATCAATAGTTCCACCCTGTCAATATTTCCAAAGTTTTACTTGCCCCCATAGCAGTTATTTCTTCCACAGAATGAATTGTTCCGCAATAATAATATATGTAAATAGTAGCAGTAATTTCATGGCAACATTTACTTTGTAGTATCATATATTTCCACAAATTCAGTTGTTCGATGTCAGCAACAGTCTACTGCAGCATTTTTACTCTAATCTTCTCAGTAATTCTGTCTAATTAAAATTCATGCTTAACTGCCCTCTTACTACTAATGCATGTAATTCTTCATAAAACATTGTAACAGTACTTTTTGTTGATCTCAACCAAATCATAGAACTAATGTCGCCACTAAATCAGTTGAATTATATTATAATATTAGCAACGCTGACGTCTCAGTAGATTTATATTTGTGTATTTTATGTGTGTACATCAGACAAATCTACTACACAGTGTTAAAAATATCCAGTCAATAAACTCTTTACAACTGACCAGTATTTGTGTAAGCCTTTCCTGCAAAATCAAGTGTTATTCACATGGATGTTAACAGAATTCATGAATTGTAGTTATTTTGGTATACAAATACATGAGTAACAACCTATAGACAGATAAAAATTGACTGTACTGAGTCAGTATGTTAGTTCAGTGGTAATGTAATAGATGGAGGGATTTGACTGGCTTTGCAGTTTAGAGATCAATTCTTATTAGAATAGTAGGTGTCACAGAGAGTTAAGATTATAGAATTGTGTCATTTAACATGCAAACAATGATATTATGTTATTAAAAGTAAAGACGGTAGCGTAGTTGGTAAAAGTCATGATTGTGGGGACTGTGCAACAAGGGTTGAATACTTGGGTTGTGCAACAGTTGTATCATCTGTGTTACTGAGAGTAAAAGCTTCAGCACAGTATTTTGAAAATTCAAACTATACTGTAATTAAAAGTTAAGATTATAATACAGTTACCAATAAAGTATCTAATTGAGTCATTAAGTTATCTAAGCAAAGTATTAAAAGTTTTCTATCTCATCACTAATCATTATCTTTGGTAAAGAAATTTCACTTGTAATGACAGTAAGAAGACACTTTTGTCAGTGTTGAAGTTGTTGTTGAGCAGTTGCTTCAATTGTTGCACAACTACAAAATTCTCTGCATAAGCAGATTTGACAAGAGTGTAACCAGTCAAATACTTATATGCCATATTTCTGTGTTTGGTATTATATCTCATACAAAGCTGCACATTTTATCATGCAGCAGTTGACATTCTGAGTTCTAATAGCATTAACACAAAATGTATCAGTTAAACATCTACTTGTCTAATTAAAAAATATGAATCTATCCCTGTCAAAGCAGACTTAATCAGTGGATGACAGTAATATTTGTTTTTTATACAGTTAATTTGAGAGAAGAGGGCAGTATTCATGATTTTTACTAGCCATCCCGGACAATTGAAAATTAGCCATTGACGAGCAATTATATAGTCATTGACCTGCTAGAGAAAAAACTAAAAAAATCTCCCTAAAGGCATATCCTGCCGTCTTAAAAAAGAACAGACGTATTGGGTACTGCAATCTTTGATACACTGTCTGAAGATAGGACAGAATAATTGTAGCTGGAACATCTTTGAGCATAGATCTGCTTGGATGAAGCTCACTTGGTGATACACAACAAGTAGATGAAATGTAAGCCAGTAGTTAATTTATACCAACTTTAATAATTAATTGAATCACAAGAAGGGAATAAATCCTTATTAGATTTATAAAGTAAATCCTAATAGAGTATTTGAAAGTAAAAATTAGGATTTTATATAAAAATTGGAAGCTGCTTAAATATTTTGAGTAGAGGCATAAGAAAAGAGCTTCCAAGTTTCACCTAAACTGTGACCTAGTGCTTTACCACAATTAAGTGAACTCTAGTTAAGTTTGAAATTGAACATGGATGTTGGACACAGCTTCTTTAATCCTGCTTATTTCACCATAACAACTTCTCGTTTGGATACAGCAGTTCACATCGTGTATCATTTCAACTTGTTCTCATAACCAGACACCTAAACCTTGTGTGCATTCTTGAATTAGCTAGTTTGCAGAAGATTAATGAAGTTAAATAACTTAGGAAAGTGATTTTTGGATACTAAAACATATTAAAAAAAACAAGAAAAAGATCTTTTGCTAATAAAGTTTTGAACCTAGAATAAAAAAAACTAGATAAATATATGGAGTAATAAACAAATAGCGTATCATGTAACATATAATACAATATTAAAATTCTTCTCCAAAGCTCCAAAGTTTTATTTCTCTTGGGAAAAATTCATACTATCTATGGCCATATTTCTGCTAAATTAATTCTAAAACTCAATGATACAAGTATTAAAACAGTTAAGATTGAAAAGCTAATAGCAAACACAGGAGAGTTAGCTTTATTTAATTTTGTGTAATAGTCAACTGAATGGAAAGGACACAACTATGACATTCTTGTACAATTTTACTGATTTCAATGATTAGACTGTAGCCATACTGTGAAAGGCACCATCTTCAGAGGTACATGTGATTTATATAAGCTCAATATTTCTAGACTGGTACTTATTTTATTGAACTTGAAATCATGAAAGTAAAATTAAGTTGGAGGACATAACCAAATACGACAAGATTTTGTCTGATGGTCTACTACGTTTCCATCCTCCACTCTACATTGACACCCTCATATTCATCCTTTCCACCATCAAGATCATTCCTAAAACCATTACCATTATTTTTATTATTATTACCCCCTCCTCCTCCTCCCCCTCTACCTCCACACTCTACCTCCCCCTCTACCTCTCCATCTACCTCCTCCCTCTACCTCCTCCCCCTCTACCTCCTCCCCCTCTGCCTCCTCCACCTCAAATCCTCCTCCTCTTC
>NC_068982.1:152013710-152017760 GCF_001194135.2 Octopus bimaculoides | reverse complement strand
CCACCACCACCACCACCACCACTACTGCCATCACCACCACTGACACTACCACAATTTAATTTCCATTTTAATGTTTAACTTTTCTTTCATGATTCTATATACCCGTTTTCAATAATGGTATTTACAAAAATCTCACTCAACTTATTACCCCCACCCTCATGTATACTCTACACATAATAGCTGTCAATTGAAACAGTCTGCAAAAAACATGTTTTTCCTACACAATTACAATTATTAACAACAGATATCAATATGACAGAGAGCAATGAATATGAATACATAAACGAAGATAACTATTTTAAATTGGCCAGACAGGTCTATAAACATGTTTTATTTACATTTTTACTTCATTGAAGCACATGACAGAACAATTATTAAAACCTACTCTTCCAATAATACTTTTAATCTTCATTATCAAAACTAATTGATATATTCTAAGAAAGAAAAGTGTTCTTCCTTTTGTTGTTTAGTTCTAATTCTCAGTCATGTCTCCAATGGGATATGTCAATGTTGGGAAACCATGATCAGATGCATTTTAACAGTGACCTATCCCATCATTTATTTCAGACATTGTAAATCCAGGATTATATTATACCATATGGCCTTTCTTATTGTTATTTAGGTAATGAATTGATAGAATTGTTAGACCTCAGAATAAAATGTTTTGGGGTATTTTTTCTGACTCTCTGATCATTGAATTCAAATCTGTCTGAGATCAAGGCAAGTAAGCCTTGAATTCTTTTAGACTTGATAAAATAATGTACCAGTCCAGGCACAGATAGCATTGGAGCTTGAAAGATCAGCATTGATGCAGCTGCACTTTGTGAGACAAGTCAGGTAGAATAAATCAATATCAAAAATATGGGGTACATATTCTTTTAAAGGGAAAAACCAACAGAGCAGGAACATGTTCAATATTGGTTTTGCCATAAAAAGCAGTATCATGACCAAATTAAAGAAGTAATGACTATTATCAAGCAGATCATGAATTTCAGAGATTCCATCACAAAGGGTTGCTATGTCATCTAGACTTGTGTTTACATTCCTACAATGATGAACCCTGATTGTGCAAAAGAGAAGTGATACAATATGCCTCAAATTACTATATGCAGTGTATCACAGAAAAGCAAACAGATAATAATGGGTAATTTCAATGCCTGCATCACACAAAGCATATGGCAGTGGCTCAGAATTATTGGCACACATGATATGGGGAATTTTCAATTTCTCATCATTAACTCTGTCTACAAGCAGAAGTAAGAACAGAAAGTGATCTGAATGCACTTGTACTCAAGAGCTGGTATTTTACTAATATTGCCAAGACCACATCATAACAGTGAAATAAAACAGAGTACATGCACACATTGCATGAATGATGAAATGCACAAACTATAATACCAAATGATTTAGTTAAAGATAAACTTCACAGTAGTTTCCAAATGATACAGGATCAGACCTTTCAAGTCACTGAAGCTGCAAAAATGAAAGTTTGTTGATAGGATTACAAGAAAAGATACGAATAAAGCTCTGGCTTTGTAGAGAAAAAAAAACATAACTAGGAATGTGACACAGCTGGAAAAGTGGTTTGGAAATCAACAAAATAACATTAAAACTGATTAGATTGTGAGGATACCTCTCTTGCTTCACTATTAGACAACTGAACTAGACAGAACTGCCTCCTTGTCCCAGCACTCTTCTAAACGTTGTTAATTCAAAGAAACTAGAAGATTGATCCACAAGATGAATTTAGATCAGAAATAAAACAAAACAACTGAACTGGAAACTGATGCAGATTTCAATGGCATTTGTTGTTTTTATACTGAACTAAGGGAGGTATACAGACATAAGAAAAGGAATGCCACCCAGTTGATGATTCAACAGTATTCCAGGAAAAATTACAGTCAACCAGTTTGAAATACACCTTCACCAAATGCTCATAATATCAAAAATACTACCTTTCCACCTCCAAGTCACTAAAGAACCATTTCATTGGACAGGATAAAGACAAGAATAATCAGTGATGTTAATTGTAGTAAATTGATTTGAAGATAATCGAACAACTGTGAAGTTGATGTTGAAAAAAATCAAACTTATAAGACAATCTGAGAATATCAATTATTGAAGTAACTTGAAGATAATCAGTGACACAACATTGAGATAAGTTGGTGAAATAGGAGAATGTTGAAAGTTGCTGGAAGATAAAAAAGGTAAGCAATAGAGAATGTAAGAGGTAATTTTATGAACAACAATAAATCTGTATAATCTGTTAAAATTAATTTTTCCAACAATTAGTCACTTTTATACTTGTTCTTCAAACAACATTTAGTTTTATAGATAATCAATTAATCTCATTTTTACCAACAACTAGTCTATTATATAAAAGAGAAACTAAATGAAGAAACCTGAAATTAATCAATTAAGCAATTTTGAGTTAATATGCAAATTCCGGTGCCAGTTAAGAATGATAACAATAACTTTGAGATAATTAATCAGACAACCAAGAAGCAACCAATAGTTAACCAACCATCCAAACAAGTGTTAACAAGCCATACAAGTCTTAAAATAAAAAGATAACCTGGAGATAAGTTGTTTAAATGTAAATGAGTCAATAAACTGCCATTAAAACAATGAAACTTGAAGATAGAGGTCTTAGTAATATGGTGATAAGCTTATATGCATCATTGACCAATTTTCTTCACGCTTTTACTTTCACTACTATTATAAAATTTAACTAGCCAGTTATATTGCTGCAATACTCTCTGTATAAATTCTTTCATCTTAAAATCTTCCTGCTTATATCAGATATAAGTTTCTTCTCATTTGATATAGTTTATGGAGTACATTCTATACCTAAGTATTGTCACTAACATTTATTTATGTTTCCTTACAATCCATGATACACTTTAGACAATTCTGAGATGTTGGATTAAATTCATAATTCTTGAAAATTAGATTCTTACAAAATTATTTTCAGATTTTCTTTTTACACAATCTGACAAATTTCTCTGGGTTCTTTTATTGCATACTTTACAAAAATCATCAGATTCTTTGCTATGCACTATTCCCTTTCCCCTTCTCATTTTTTCCAGGCTCAAGTTCATATCCTTTCCCACTTTGAGATTGGCATTCACATATTTTCTTTGAATAAAATACTGCCTTTTCCACATCTTTCTCTTCAATGTAGTTCTCATCCTTTTACACATAGTGTTCAGATACCATTAAATATTTTTTTTTTCCTTTTGTTCATTTCACTGTTTTCTAATGCATATATCCCTATTCACAATATAAATAAACTTGCTTGTGTACAAAACAAATGATTCTATAATGATTCCTTCTCACAAACATACTAATACATGCACACACACACACAGATTTTTGTACATATTTTTGAATCGCCATAATATTTGACATTGTGACACTGTCCACACACAACCTGAATATTTGACTTGTAGAATTTGACTTGTAGAATTTCAACATGAACAGAGACAAGATCTTCATTATTAATACATCTCCAGGAGAACCCTGGAAGAGTTTTTCTTTTTTTTCTTAGACTAACTGATAAAAAGAAAATATGCAGAATCTAACAAGAAAATATTGCACAATGTTAGAACTGAAATATGAGTTCTTTCACTGTGTTAAAGAATGTTTTAAACCTCTACAAACAAGAAATGTTATTCATTATACTAGGAAAGTAAACTGATAAATACGCAGACTGGCTCATGTGCGGGTGACACATGAAATCTTTCGAGCGAGACCGTTGCCAGTGACCCTGGACTGGCTCTTGTGTGGGTGACACATGAGGTTTTTCGAGCGAGATCGTTGCCGGTGCCCCTGGGCTGGCTCGTGTGCAGGCGATACATGGAATCTTTCGGACGGGATTGTTGCCGGTACCCCTGGGCTGGTTCTTGTGCGGGTGACACATGAAATGTTTTGAGCGGGACGGGATCGTTGCCAGTGCCCCTGGATTGGCTCATGTGCGAGTGACACATGAAATCTTCCGAGCGGGATCGTTGCCGGTGCCACAGGGCTGGCTCTTGTGCGGGTGACACA
>NC_068982.1:151998424-152013346 GCF_001194135.2 Octopus bimaculoides | reverse complement strand
CGAGCAAGATCGTTGCCAGTGCCCCTGGACTGGCTCTTGTGTGGGTGGCACATAAAAGACACCATTTCGAGCGTGGCCGTTTTCGTGCGGGTGACACGTAAAAGCACCCACTACACTCTCTGAGTGGTTGGCGTTAGGAAGGGCATCCAGCTGTAGAAACTCTGCCAAATCGGATTGGAGCCTGGTGTTGCCATCCGGTTTCACCAGTCCTCAGTCAAATCGTCCAACCCATGCTAGCATAGAAAGCGGACGTTAAACGACGATGATGGTGATGATGATGACGCATATATGAGTAAACTCTGATAAATATACAGATATAAATATGCAGATATAATATACAGATATAAATTTCTATATAATAAATATACAGATATAATTACAAAGTGATAAAGTGGAATGCAATATGAAGCATTCCATATTTTGTCCAAGGAATATCAGCAGAAATTAGAAATACGGCTTTAGAGAATGACAAATTCAATGAAATAAACAAGTAGTAGAGCTAAAGTCATACATGCTGAGGTGACTTATACGACCTGTATGATAACAACCCTGCCTAGTTATATTGATGTCTATGAGGTGCTAACATCTCTCAGAAAGTTTGCAGCCTCTCTGTGATATACAAAACGACAAGAGGAAGAATGAAAATTACACTTACCTAGACCCAGAAGGTAATATTTTAGTAGTGGGGAAATAGGAATTAAGAGTCAACATCCATTGACAAGGTTACAAAAGGAATCAAGAATTTTATGTCTCAAATATAAGAAAATATGACAGTAATAACAACAATTATAATACTAATAGTAAAATTGATTTCTTACACAAATTTATAGGAGAACAGAGTACAGTAGGCTCACAATATGATGCAGAAACTGTTATAAACCTCACAGAAGGAAAGCCAACAGAATGATTATTCTGGATGCTGGCTTATAGACATGTCATATCGATAGATATGATGATGCAATAAATGTAATTACATAAGGAGAAACTAAAAATCAAATTACAAACCTAAAAGCAATGATTTTCATTTGATATGTACTATATTTATTCACAGCAAGTCAATGAATAATAAAGCAAGTTCATATATAACAAAACAAAATACCACCTAATACTAAATAAGATATCAATATTCTTTGTACATTTGTGTCAATACTAGTAAGCAAAGAAACACACGAGTGAAATTAAGATAGAACACTTGGTTAATGGTCAAATATAAATATTAACTAAACTGACAATGACCTTTGAGAAACCAGTCTATGAAAAGTAATACACTAGACAGAGGTGGTTGATATCAAATGTATCAAGTTATTGAAGCATTCATTAATTAAATTCTATGGGAAAATTACACAGATGAAACTTATCATATAAGAAGCAAAAGTAAATAACCGAAATATAAAAGTTTATGTTGGTAGTAATAGGTTGGCTAATTTAAGGTGACATATCACAAGAAATAGCTTGATATCAAAGGCAAGCCAAGTAAATATAAAGGGGAAATGGAAAACTACCTAGGTAAGAATGAAAAAACATGACAGGACACAATACAAATAAATGAAAGCAGGAGGAGCTAAAATGGATCTATGAAGACTAGTTCTACCAAAAACATTTGACTACAGGACCATCACAAAATGTATTAAAACAATAACAAATAACCAGACAGAAGATGAATGCATGTACAGAGAAGATACGTACATCACAATGATAAATATAATACAAAGCATTAGAAGAAAACTAGAAGAGAATATGGTTACCCCAATTGAAGAGAGACCACACATAGGTAAGATCCACTATAATATAAGGAATAAAATATTAATATAATAAGTCAGTAAAGCACTTATATTAAAAGGACAAAATGTGATAAGCATATCTACTATCATCCATTTAATGTAGGCAGCAAACTGAGGGAGTTGGCATTAAACCGACGCATGACAAACAATCAAAAACAAAAGTATGACAGAAAGAAAGAGACACAGACAGGCAACATAACCTATATAAGAAGAAAATGTTGGAAAAGAAACGAATCTAAGGATACTAACACAGAAAAAGATGTTTATGGGATATAATACAAATATATATATATATATATATATATAATATCTTTTAAATATATATATATATATATATATATATAATATCTTTTAAATATTTCATAAACAGTAGTATTGTAAAAAAATGGTAAAAAAGAAAAAACAACAGAATTAAACAGGATTATAAGAATATATGCCACATAGTTGACGATTTCATCTCACAGAATAAAAAGGTTTGGATAATGATTGAAATATTTCTCAAAAAAAAATAATAAAAGAAGAGAAATCCAGAGGATAGAAAGAATATTCTGTATTATTTCTATCAATGATGAAGTAAAAGACTTGGTAGTTTAATTTCAGGTTAGGCTATCCTTATTAATGGAGCTGGGTACTTGTATAAAAGCATTGAAAGTAATAGTTTATAACAATAACCTAATTATGTATTGTTAATGTTTTATCAGTCTCAAACATTGCAATTTTAATAACTTGTCAAACAAAACAGCACATTATAAAATTTTCTCTGCAACTGTACCTACACACAATATATGCACTTAAAAACAACAGCTGTATTTACATGACTGTGGAATTGTATAGGCTGTACCTGCATAAAATAGCAGTGCCTAGACATCATAACTACACCTACACAACATAGCAGTACCTACACAACATAACAGTATCTACCACAGCTGTACCAACACAAAACAGCTAAATCTAAACAAACATAGCAGTACATACCATAGTCATACAACATAGCAGTACATACCATAGTCATACAACATAGCAGTACATACACAACAAAATAGTACCTATACATTACAGCTGTACCTACACACTCCAGCTGTTCATAATAATGGTTTCCGATTAAAACATAAGGTCAGAAATTTTGAAAGGAGAGTATTACCCCAGTACTTGACTAGTACATAATTTTATCAAACCCCAAAGTAGGAAGGCAAAGATGATCCCTGCAGAAAATTGAACTCAGAACATTAAGAGCCAAAAGAAATAATACAAAGCACTTTTTTGATACTCTTATGATTCTGTAGGTTCACTGCCTTGGCAGGTATACATAATAATAATAATAATGATAATAATAATAATAATAATAATATTAATGTATTTGTATTTATATTCATTATATTAGTCCATTTTGTTCTGGCAGCTATATAATGATGACCAGGCCTGTGTTGCTCACCTACAGGGCACCTGCTGGGTGAAAGTCCGTCACCTGTAGTTCCATCCTCATTTACACTGTTGATTTCAAATTTTGGCACAAGGCTAGTAATTTTAGGGGTAGGAGAACAGTTGATTACATCAACTCCAGTACTCAACTGGTATTTATTTTATCGATTCTAAAAGGATGAAAGGCAAAACTGATCTTGGCAGAATTTGAGCTAAGATTATAACAGATCAAAAAAAAAAAACGCTGCTATTTATTTTTCCACTGTGCTTCTGATTCTGCCAGCTCACTGCCTTGATATCTGTATGTAATAATAATAATAATAAATGATAATAATAATAAATGATAATAATAATAATCATCCTTTCTATTACAGGCACAAGGCCTGAAATTTTGAGGGAGGTGAGATAGTTGATTACATTGACCCCAGTATTTGACTGGTACTTTTTACATCAACCCTAGAAGGATGAAAGGCAAAGTCGACCACAGCAGAATACATTGACCCCAGTATTTGACTGGTACTTTTTTTTATCAACCCCAAAAGGGTGAAAGGCAAAGTCGACCACAGCGGAATTTGAACTCAAAATGTGAAGACAGATGAAATACTGCTAAGCATTTCACCCAGCACGCTAACAATTCTGCCAATAATAATAATAATAATAATAATAATAATGATAATAATAATAATAATAATAATAATCTTTTCTACTCTAGGCACAAAGCCCAAAATTTTGGGGGAGGGGGCCAGTCAATTAGATCGACCCCAGTATGCAACTGATACTTAATTTATCGATCCCGAAAGGATGAAAGGCAAAGTCGACATCAGCGGAATTTGAACACAGAATGTAAAGACAGATGAAATACCGTTAAGCATTTCACCCAGCATGCTAATGTTTCTGCCAGCTCTAATGATTTCTAATTTAGGCAGATGCCAGCAATTTTGAAGGGAGTATGTTAGTTGATACTATCAATCCCTGTACATGATTGGTATTTTATTTTAACAACCATTAAGGATGAAAGGTAAAATTTTAAAGAGCCATATTTCAAATGATTCTGTCAATTACTACTCTAGAGTATCAATAATAATAAGGCAAATGATAGGTTTTTTTTTCGTGTTTTTTTTTTTCTAAAACATAGGCCTTACATTTTGGGAGAAGAGCATGTAGTCAATTCAGTTGACACCAGTATTTGACTACGACATATGTTATCAGCCTTGGTAAAATGAAAAGGCAATGACACACTTAATGCAATTGAACACAGAAAGATAAGAGAACCAAGTAACAACTATAATAATCATAATGAAATTTTCTTGAAAGGTGTAAAGCAAAGTCGGCCTTCGAAGAATTTGAAATCAAAGAATAAAGGGACATTGTCAGAACATGAGACATACTCTGAACTGTAAGGGACATAATAGTAATATCATTTTATTACATTGATAATAATAATTATTATAATAATAATAATATTAATAATAATAATAATAATAATAATAATAATAATAATATAAATCCTCATTATCATCATCACTACAATCATCATCATCATCATCATCATCATCATCATCATCATCATCATCATCATCATCATCGTTGTCATCATCATCGTCACCACCACCACCACCACCACCACCACCATCATCGTCATCACCATTATCACCATTGTCATTGTTATCAATGTCTTCATCATTTCTATTAACTTCATCATATAAAGTGTGTGCATTCATCTTGAATACTGCTATATTGTTATAACTAAATCTATAAGCTATTTTGCCACAATGGATATAATATAACTACTTACATTTACACATTTTGGGGCATGCACATGCTTGTGTATATGCATATATATGTTTACATGTTGTGTAAGTTTACTTGTATGTTTCTATATTGATTTTTAAATATATGCACAGGTTTACAAGTGTATATATATATATATATATATATATATATATATATATATATATATATATATATATATAGCCATCTAAGAATCCATGAGTGAGGAACAAATGCACTCATATAGAGTGAGTATATTAATTGAAGTGTACAGTATTATATCCATTATGGTCAATCTTACCAATCTGTTTTGAATTAAGGGTTCAACAGAGTGTTAGGTAACAGCCTGATTATGTACCCATCTCTTGAGAGATGGCAGTTCATCTCTGAAGAGTGCAAGGTTATATAATTGGACTGTTACCAAAGACTCTGTTGAACCCTTAGTGTGAAACTGATTGGTAAGATCGGCCATAATGGATATATAATACAGTACACTTCAATTAATATATATATATGTACATATGTGCAAGAATATATATATGTGCATGTCCCTCTTGAACAATGGAAGTTGTTGTTTCAGCCTATGATTAAACCTATGATTAAAGGTATTACAGTCATAACTATCCCATCTTCTTTTCATGCATAGTGTATTGTGGACTACGCTTTCAAATAGGCACACTTTTTAACACTGACAGTGTCTGATTTGAGAGAGATTTATTGTTCATTGTAGCTGGTTGAATTACCACATAGAAGCTACTTATTCAGTTGAAACCAAACAGAAGATAAATTCCAGTACACAGAAGGCACTTGTAGTACAATTGTAAGTATAACATAAAACATTAACCCTTTTGATAATGACTTGTCTGAGACCACCCCTTGATCTATGACTAAAACTTCTTGCTTTAAAGTGATCTAAATTAGAATCTTCCATCAAAATTTCATGTTAATTTATGCTCCAAATACCAGTTTAATAATGACAGTTATTTTATCAAATGCTTCATTATTTTCAAAATTAATTGAAAGAAAGGCTTTGTATTTCAACAGAAATATGATTACAAAAGATATAAAAGGAAAACTGAAGTGATTCAGTGAGAGTAGTGAAAGTAGTGACAGTCAGTGTACACTTTATCTTAGACCAGACATGTCCTCCCTGGCAGCTAAATGCTTATGACAACTATTTCCTGCTGTTCTTTTAGTGAGTTGATCAATCAAGAGAAGCTGATTGTTGCATCCTTGTTATCTACTCTTTTACTCTCTTACTTGTTTCAGTCATTTGACTGTGGCCATGCTGGAGCACCGCCTTTAGTCGAGTAAATCGACCCCAGGACTTATTCTTTGGAAGGCTAGTACTTATTCTATCCATCTCTTTTGCTGGACCGCTAAGTGACGGTGACATTAAACACACCAGTATCGGCTGTCAAGCAATGCTAGGGGACAAACACAGACACATAAACATAAACACATAAGCACACATAAACACACATACACACACACACACACACATATATATATATATATACATATATACGATGGGCTTCTTTCAGTTTTTGTCTACCAAATCCACTCACAAAGCTTTGGTCGGCTCGAGACTATAGTACAAGACACTTACTCAAGATGCCACGCAGTGGGACTGAACCCGAAACCATGTGGTTGGTAGAACCATTCATAATAATGTTCACTAACACACTACATCTACAGGTTCTTTCTCTCTCTCTCTCTCTCTCTCTCTCTCTCTCTCTCTCTCTCTCTCTTTGTGCATGTGTGTCTACTCCTCTGAACTTAGTAACAGCCTACTTTCTCCACACAAGCCTACATAAAACGTATCCAACACAATACACTACCACCCTCACTATACCTCACCTCAAAAACTTAAAAGTTGGTAAAGTGACACTCTTTGGTATATTCCTATTTTTATATGGCTAGGGTACCAGATTTACAATCATAACACTCTGGGTTTGATTCAGTGACTGGATGACATGTTATGTCCTTGAGTAAGGCATTTCTTTCAGTTTGTTCCAATTTACTCAACTGAAAACTGAGTATCAGCCTAGTTCTGATACAGAACTATCTCTCTCTTGCCATCACATCCTGGATGTTCTCTTGGGTCAAGAATAGGGGGAAAGATGAGGGTGTGGTTATGTCTGTTCACTTACTCCAAAGGCATCTAAAACTATTACCTAAAGCATTGAACATACTTCTGAGCTATACTTGTTTGCAAGTGTCAGTTGTTGTCGTTGTAGTAGTAGTAGTAGTAGTAGTAATAGCAGCAGTAGCAGCAGCAGCAGCAGTAGTAGTAGTAGTAGTAGGAGGAGGAGGAGGATTGTAGGACATCTTTCTTGTGATTTAGTATTGTATTTGATCTCCATTTTTGGATGGCACTTTTCATGAATTCTTGGTGATAATTTATACATCCCTATTGACTCAAGGATCTATGAATGTAACACACACTGCAAAACTGTAGGCAGAAGAAATTACGTAATACCTGAATATAATGCTGGCATTATGTAATTCTGGTTCTGCCTGTAGTCTTCTAATATTCTTTTATGCATGAGCTAATGGTCTCTACAGTCATATTTTCCTGTCCAGCTTAGGCTATTTTGTTGTTCTTTTATAAGTATTCCATTGCACATTTGACAATTGTATGTTTTTTTTTATTTGTAGGTAAATTTTAAGATTGTATTATTCAGTTCTGGTTTATTTCTATTTGTGTTTTCTTAACACTGGATTTAACAATACATAGTGTGATTTTGTATTGCTTGGTGATTCTGTATAGTTAAGCGTCAATGTTGAATTTTTCTATGTTTACTTTTCATTCCAAAGATTTTAAAGTTCATGTTACAATAATATCCAGGACTACGAGTGAGCATGTGGTGGGTATGCTTGTTGCTTGTGGAGCAAACTTACTGCATACATCATGCATAATTGTCATAAAGTGCAGTAGCTTTTTGAGAATATCTTGTGTAGAGAGATTTGTAGACCAGTTTTGTTCCATGACCTCTTTCTAACACCTGTCCAATCTGCTTTATGAAAGTTCAGGCTGGAAAAGAGTTTGGAGCTTCTACTAGCCTGCATGTCTGCAGTTTTCTGCAGACCATACATTGTTAGTTTTATTAAGTTATGGTCTGAGAAAATAGTCAGTGTTACCTTAACATTATGGATGAGTGAGGATGTTTGTGAGGTCAAACAGAGATTCTGCTTGTCTCTTCATGCAGTGACACACCTAAGAGAAGGTGACAGTCAGGTCATTTAACATTATGGAGACTGAAGTCTCCGAGAAGAAGTATGTGAAAGCTGTCATTAAGGTTGGTTAATAAGTCTTCCATCTTTTTGTGGTTCTCTTCGAATCAGTTCCCCTGTTTCTGGAGAATCAGGTAGGAGATATGTAGTACATCATCATCATCATCATCGTTTAACGTTCACCTTCCATGATAGCATGGGTGGGACAAATGTGTACTGCCAGAGTGTTATGAACTGAGTCTGAATGTTACAACAGGACTTACAGGCATGACATCTTCCCAGATGTACATTGCAACTCTACCATGAGTTCACTCACTGTCAGTTTGAAATACAACATAACTGGTGTGTGTATCTCAGTATCTGAAATGTCTACATTTAGATGTGTTTCTGTTGGCACCATGCTTATTGCTTGGTTACAAATTCCTATGTCTCTCAAGTATGGAGTTTTGCATCAGTGTGATGTTACAAGACCCCTGACATTCAGCAGATATACTGGTGTGACATATAGGGTATCAATAGTGGCCATTTGTCTGACATTTGTAGAAATATCAGAGGTGGCTGCACTGGATCTTTTGCAGTTTGCAGTAGCCTTGAGTGCTGGTGTGTGTTTCTCAGACTCAATGTTTGATGAAGCCAGGTCAGCTACCTTATAATCCTCTGTACCATTTCCAAAAAAGAAGCTGTTTAGCATCTGCTGTCCACACTGTGTATGCATGTTGTTTCTTATGTCTGGTCAGCTATCTTACAATCCTTTCTACAGCATCTGCTGTCCACAATGTGTATACATATTGTTTCTTCTTAGGAACAGTATGTGCACCATTCACATTTCCAAGGAGGAGGCATTGTGATTTGTGACCTGATCTTGTGTCCTTATTGATTCTGATGTAATTATTTGTCTTCTTGGGAACAGTTCTCCCTGGCCTTGGGGTAAGTAAGACAAGTACCACTCATATTGTCTAATTACTCAATGTGCAGTTTAATCAAGACATACAAACAAATGAATTTATTCTTTTTCCTTTTGATTTGAGCTATGATTTGATGAAAACCAAAACTCTTCAAGGTCTCCACAATTGGAGCATTTGGTGGTGATCCTCCTGCTAAGTTCCCTGCATGGAGCATTGTTTTCATTTCTTCAAACTTCCAGTTTCTTTGTATTTTAAAGACAACGCTGTCTTTGGTGTAGCTGAGGTCCATGTTGCTGAGATAGGGAGGGAAAGAGGGCAGGAAAAAATAGAGATAGATATGCAGAGAAAGGGTTAGAGAGAGAGTGTGTGAGAGAGAGAGAGAGAGAGAGAGAGAGAGAGAGAGAGAGGGGGGATGTAAAAGTAGTCAAGAAAAGCAGAGAGAGGAGAGATAGAGAAACATGAATGGAGATGAAGAAATTGAGAGAGAAAAACTAGGATAAGAGAGAGGGACTTAGAGGTAGTCAGGAAAAGTAGAGAGAGAAGGTATGAGAAAGAGAGCAAGAGATTGATGTAAATGGAAATGCAGTGATAGAGAGTGGTCATTTAGCATCCATGTTCCATACTGGCATGGGTTGAATATTTACATATGTATATTACACACGTATATCTGTGTGTGTGTTTGTGTGTACATGTGCATGTGTGTGTATAGATAGATAAATAGATAGATAAATTGATGGATAGGTTATATATTATTAGTAATGAAAGTAGTATTAATTCAAAATAGCAGTTTGTATATAATACTTGAAGCAGATATATAACTGAAAACCTGCTAGACTGTGGTATTGGTCTGATGAAAGCATCTCTTATGGGTGTGTAGTGTTAAAAAGCATGGAGATATAACAATAGCAGATGAAAATCGTACAAAAACAGAGATGACATTGCTAAGTATGTATCATATATGTAAATATGTATTAAATATTTGTATATAAGTTATAACAGAATCTAAAGAGACTGGTGGTCAACTGCATCGCCAAAACTCACTATTTAGTAGAATGACAGAAAGCGTACTGTGAAATTGCCATGGGAAGTGATTATACAATGTTTCTGAGAGATTCCTTCTTCAGTGTTAAGATAAGAGGTGGAAAAGGAAAAACAGCAGAGATTTACATCTTTGTTTGAATGACTGGTTGCAACTGTTCAGGAGCACAAGACAACATGAGTTTGCATATCTTGAGATGAAGAAAAAAGAGAAAGTAATCAGGTGAGAGATGGTAAAAGAAAGGCAAATAGAAGAAGAAAAATGACTGAAGGTGAGATGAAGTGACAGATATTAGAACATCAGATAAAATGCTTTGTGGTATTTAAGATCAGCTTGCCTTTCGTCTTTTTGGTCTCAATGAATAAAATATCAGTTTAGGGAGAATGACTGGCAGAAATGCTAGTGCATCAGGTTGGGTGTGTATTTGTTCCAGCTTTTACATTCAGTATTTGTTCCAGGTTTTGCATTCTGAGTTCAAACTTCACTATGGCCTAATTGGATGATTGATTTAATCTGTAACTTTACCTCACTACCAATCTTTAATTGCCTTTAATAGTATCTTCTCTGTTTCAAGTATTTGGATCAGATGTATAGTTTGAAGCTATCTCTTTTCTTCCCTCCCACTAGTTTCAGAGGCCCCGTAAGAAATCATGAGCATCATCTTTCCTCTTGATTAAGTGACATATATTTCTATATATTTTTACAATTGATAACCCATCCAACCTATAAAAGCATAGAAAGATGTATGATGATAATATGTCCATCCCCATTTATATGTAATTCCCATTTGTAAAGCATTTGTGTAGGTATGAATGGGTCTTGCAGCAAAATACAAGAAAGTATTGACCTAGTGATACAGAAGTTTATTTCACTATCATAAGGTCCAAGGTTTGATCCCAATGCAAGTCATCATGGGTAAACATCTTGTTAGAAATCATTAGTCTTTACATTAGAAATTGTGAATGTTACTATTATCCTCATGATCATCATCAACACTGTTGTCATATTATTATTTTTATTATAATTATTTTCTATCATGTGCTTTTACTGCACTACTGAGTGGGACATGCTCAACTGGTTAAGGTCAAACAACTGACAAGCAAATCTGTGGTACTGAGCAAAGTATTTGGTATAGTCCATTTTTTATACCAAGACAAAACATTTACACTTCTAGTCAGTTAAGATCAGAAGCTATGAGAGCCAGTACTGTTATTATTATTATTATTATTATTATTATTATTATTATTATTATTATTATTATTATTATTATTGAGTGAGAGAGCAGTGATGGCAGGCACTGCTCTACACTCAATAATAATAATAATAATAATAATAATCTGGGAAAAAATGGGGTCCTGCCACATGAGCAGAAGGGTTGCAAGTGTAAGTGCAAAGGTACCAAAGATCAACTCTTGGTAGACAAAACTGTACTCAGAGACTGCAAGAGGAGGAAAACTAACTTAGCAATGTCATGGATCGATTATAGTAAGGTGTACGATATGATCCCACATTCTTGGATTATGGAATGTATGAACCTATTGAATGTTGAACGATTGCTTGGAAAAACTATGGTGAAGAAATAGAAATAAGGAGAGACATCTTCCAAGGGGACTCCTGTCCCCACTGATCTTTGTACTGTGCATGATACCACTAACACTGATTCTGAGAAAAGCAAAGGCTGAGTGTGTATTCAAAAGCCACCAACAAAAAGTCAACCACTTGTTATTCATGGATGATCACAAACTTTATGGTAAAGATGAATCTCAAGTCAGTTCCCTCGTTGATATGGTGTATACTATCAGTGTTGATATCAGAATGGAGTGCAGACTGAAAAAGTGTAGTGTGTTAGTCTTGAAGAGAGGCAAAATCAAATGTATGGGTGGGCTATTGATACAGTCGGGCAAGGTTATGAAGCAAATAGAAGAGACAGGCTATAAGTACTTGGAGATTTTGGAAATGGATAAATTGATGGAGAAAGAAATGACGGAAAAGTTTAAGGTGGAGTACTTGCGAAGACTGAGACTGATCCTTAAGTCAAAATTAAACGGATGGAATAAGATTGAAGCTATCAACACCTGGGTGGTTTGACTCCTTAGATATGGAGCAGGAGTAATTGCATGGATAATAGACGAACTAAACAGCTTAGACAGAAAGACAAGGAAGTTGCTAACTAGATATGGGATATTCCACCCCCAAAAGTGATGCAGACAGACTGTATATAGCAAGAAAAAGAAGGGGAAGAGGACTGATTGGATGTGAACACAGCATTAGAGCAGAAGAAAACGACATAGCATGGTATGTAAAAAATGCCACAGAACCATTATTGGAACTAAGAAGGTCAAGCTTGCGTAGGTCCCTGAATAAGGGTTGTTTAAGGATGTTGAACAAAACACCCATGTTTCCAAAAGCGAATTATCCAAACCCCAAATAATTCCTTTCAACACATGGTTATGATGCACCCCACTACCTCTGCTCATGATGAGAGATGCACATATCGTCAGCCACTAAGGGACATGCTCAACTGGTTAAGGTCAAACAACTGACAAGCAAACTTTCATCATTATTATTATTACTATTATTATTATCATTATTATCATTATTATTATTATTATTATTATTATTATTATTATTATTATTATTATTATTATTATTATTATTATTATTATTATTATTATTATTATTATTATTATTACTACTACTACTACTACTATTACTATTATTATTATTATTATTATTATTATTATTATTATTATTATTATTTAGGCAGTGAGTTGGCAGAATCATTTGCAAGCTGTGGAAAATGCTTAGTGATATTTTGTCTGTCTTTTTGTTCTGAGCTCAAATTCCCCCAAGGTTGGATTTGCCTTTCATTTTCAGGTTGGTAAAATAAGTAACAGTCAAAAACCAAACTCAAATTTCAGGCCTTGTGCCTATAGTAGAAAGGATTATGATTATTATCTTTGATGTTAAATCAGAAATAATTATTTTGCTGTTATTATTATTGTAGAGAAGCAGAATAACAGAGAGTCAGAAAAAAATGCCTTGTGGCATTTGTTCTTCTGGATCATTATGTTTTGAGTTCAAATCCAACTGAGGTCAACTTTGTCCTTCATAGTCAAATAGCCTTGAAATCTTTCTCAGTGTGTATTGACATAGTAGTTTTGCTATTCTTGAAGACCTCTTCTGGTGTATGTTTTTACCATCATTTTCAGTTGGTAATTCTGCCTTGCATCCTTTTGGGACTGTAGCAGGATGTGTAGCAAAAGATGTCGAGGTAGCAGATGAAATAGGTATGTGGACGACATCAAAGTAAAACAGTGGGAAAGCATCAGATTGTGGTTTAAATAATTTATTTAATCAACACTTGCATTTATGTGTTGTATGCACAAGGAAATCTGCTACATGACATTACCAACTTGCTTTGAGTTGGCGAATTAAAAAATAAACAGGAGAAATACTGTGTTGATGTGATGAGGTAGAACTGGGCATGTTTTGTGTCTGTGTGTGCTTTGGTCATTCAGTCGTGTCTGTTTATGTTCTGCAACTGCTACTGTATTGGGTTGTTCATGCTGAATATGTGGTTCTGTGTTGGCTGCTTGACTGGTGTAAGGTAACTGTTGTCTGTCGACCGTTTGCCTCTTGCTGGCTGTCTGATTATCTGTCATGTGTCTGACTGTATTTATAATGGTCATCCCAGTTAGAATGACAGACATACCACAGGAATAATTTCTACCTATGTAGGTCGCCTCCAGTCCACTTGAGCTATCAATGACACAGCTCAGGCCAGAGGTCAAAGGGAAATCCATCCATCACTTTTTGACAGGACAAAGAAATTTCTTTCATGCCTGTTTGGCCAGTGGTGGATCAGACGAGCAAGAATCCTTAGATTCAGCTTCGAATCTCAAATCAAAAAAAGGAAGTGTTAGTTTTTACAGGACCAATAAAATAAAGTTTCTATCAAGTACTGAACTCAATGCAATTAACTTCCCCACCTCCTCAAAATTATTGGTCTTGTGCCAAAATTAGAAAGAATTATTATTATTATTTTTATTTTTATTATTAAAGCAGCGAGTTGGCAGAATCATTAGCCCTCTGGACAAAAATGCATAGTGACATTTCTTCCAGATTTATATTCAAATTCAAATTCCATTGAGGTCAACTTTGCCTGTTTTTTACCTTTCGGGATTGAGGGAATAAGCACCAAATGAGCACTGGGGTTGATGTAATAGATTAGACCTTACCACCAAAACTTCAGGCCTTTTGCCTATAGTAGAAAGGATTATTATTATTAATCTTATTAGCATTTAAAAAAAAGGATTGATGTAACTCTTCACGAAGGTAAATAGTCAAAACGAAGAGCGCGATTTTAGATGTTTTATTTTTTGAACAACATTTCGACAGAACGTCTGTCTTTCTCAAGTTCAAACCAAAAGGTGATTGAAAATTCAAAATTTCAGAAACCAAACGTAAACTATGAACGTGAGTAATCAGCGTCCATACGTTGATAGAATGACATCATCAGCTTTTGTCAGTTTTTTAATAAGCAGAAAGAAAGAAAGAAAAAGGAAGACGACAGAAAAAGAGAGAAAGAAGAATATTCAATCAAACAGTTTTGTATAAATTTGATGATATTCTCCTGTCATCTTATTCATTCCTCCAGGGCGTGATGTCAATAACCCGCAAACATATTTCTCCTCATACATTCTGAGAAGTGAAAGTGGGGTACATTCAGGATATTTTTTGAGAATGTGCACTTTCAAATCTTCTTCAA
>NC_068982.1:151983840-151997405 GCF_001194135.2 Octopus bimaculoides | reverse complement strand
CCTATGTTAAAAACCATTATAGTTGTTGTTGTTGTTATTGTTATTGTTGTTTTTGCTGTTGTTGTTATTGTTGTTATTATTATTATTATTATAAATATTATAATCATCACTAAAGAAATCAATATAAGATTCAGGTTAGAAAAATGTACCAAGGTCACCTTGAAAGGGAAAAGATTTATTAAGAATGCTAGTATTAGGCTTGATAAAGAAACTAAGATATGAGAATTTGACCAAATGCAGATATACAAATACTTAAGAATCAGTGAACTGTGCAACACACAATTGAAAGAAAAATTAGGAAATAGTATCAGAAGCACTTTAGATTAATACTTAAAACAGGACATTTTTTTTAATGCAAAAAAAAAAAAAATAGAGGTAATAGGCATCAATATTCCTGCTGTCCTAGCATTGTTATAATATTCTCATGTAGGTACAAAAGGAACTACCAAGAGTAAACAAGAAAATAAAGGAAAGAATGATTTAATTTAGAATACACTCCAAAATCCAGCATAGAAATATTTTTACCATCATTGAAAGGTATTTACCATGAATGCAAGTGGTAGATGTCTTATACAACTAGGAAAATATTACAAAATATGCCAAAAATATTTTGTAAAGAATCATTGAAAATTAACACAAACAACTATGGAACATGAACAGAACAAAAACTGTTTTCTGTCTTTAAGGAAATCTGCAAATTTAAGAGAAGCTGCAATGAGAAATAGTTAGGAAGGAAAAGGAGTAACTAAAGAAACTATGAAACAGCTAAAAAATCTTAACTAAATTTGGTGCAACAGATTGCCACAATAAAGCAGTAACAAGAAAACCTTTACATGGCCAATACTGGAAAAAGTTAATCAGAACGGAAGACAAGGAAAAAATCCTAACAGTGGCTAAAAAGCTCAGGAATCAAAGCAATAACTGAGGAGTTCTTGACTGCTGTAAAGGATTAGAGAATCTCCATCAGATATCACCAGAAGCATATAAGGAAGTAGAATACGCTAACTGCAGAATATACACAGATAAGGAAGAGTCAGTTACATTGTTTCTGGTTTCCCAGTTTTAGCCAAGAAAGTATAAATTCACAGGAATGACAGTTAGGACTTACATACTGTGGAAGTTATGCCACACTATGAAATACCAACTGAAAAAGCTAGTATAAGCATACACAAGGAAAAGCTTCAAGAATGGCAAAACTACTAATCTCTGTGATATGCTGATACACACTGACAGGGAAATCAAGATTAATTAGTCATGTGTTGCTGTCAAACACCAATAGGAAAAATCCCAACAGATGATAATGTATCTCAAAAAGAAAAGGAGAAAATACTTAAAATAAGATCTGAAAACAGTGATATTCTAAATGTAGGATATGAAAACAATAACAGGTGTTTTGGGAATGATAAAAAAAAAAATAACATGCAGACAGATGCACACGCCCAAGAGCCACAGCAGATGTTGCTGGAAAACATAGAATTGACTGGCCAAAAAAAGGAGCACTGAAAAAAGAGACTGAGAGCACCATACTGACAGTACGGGACCAAGTTTTGGCCACAAACTGGAGGGTCAACCTTATGAATGAGCAAGTATTTTCACTGTGCCACAACTGTAATAAAGTGGATGAAACCATTACCCATATTATGAACGAATGTCCTAGACTTGTCCAAAACCATTACAAGTTGTGGTAATACGATGATGTAGCAAAAGTACTAACTTTCTAACTAACTCTTTGTGGAGCTTTGATATGGAAATCTACAACTGTTTCATAAAATAAGGATAAGACTTATATATGGTAAGCAAAAATACATTCAAGATTAATTACGTTTGAGAATCTTTTAAGCTATTATGCCAATAGTTGATTAAACGAAAACCTTTTTAAATTAAAATAATCATGATAAATAGTTAAATACAGGAAGAACAGTTGATTTATTCATTTAAAAGGTGGGGTAAAAAAGGAAAATGAGATTTGATAAAACATATTTCTGTTTGTTAGTTTCATCAGAACTTATTAACTTTAGCATGGCTTAACCAAGTAAAGCTATGATCAAATGTGTCTAGGCTGTGGTCATCAAGTATTTTGTTCAGAAGTATATCAAGGACTTTGCTATCAAAATGTCATCTCTTATGAAATAGAGCTGTGAGATTTGAGAGAAATTTGAAAGTGATTTCTAGTATGTTCCATTGACTCTTTATCATCAGAGTTGATTTATTTGAGACAGCATGTATGTGGATAAATTGTAAACAAGTTTATTTGTTCATTTAATAAATACATTATGTCTTAGTAATTTAGTATGTGTTGCAAATGATTGTACTGGTATACTGATGTACTTTGTCTGTACCTGTAACACATAGCCTTCTAACATGTAAGCTACTTTATCTCTTTACAACAAACATATTGGCTCTTCCCAATGGGTAGATGAAAGCCAGTCAAACCTGTTTGATCATAGCTTTGCTTGGTCAATGCCATCAAGCTATTTTCCAGTCTGTTTTGTAAGAGTCCAGTGATTTAATGTCAGGCCACATATGTGAGCTTACTTCCAGTATACATACATATGCACACATATATGTGAGTGCATTTGTGTGTGTGTGGGTGTGTGTTAGAAACTTCATACACTGTACCCAGTACAAGGTATGTACACATAAGAGATGCAGCAGTATCACAGGAAAGTTAACAGAGAAAACAGTCTTTGTATGTGGCAGATATGCTGACACATTAAACATGAAGAATGTACAGCACTGACTTCCTCAAATGTCCAGAAGAATCCTGAGAAACTGTCGACAATTTCCATTACTTAGGCAACCAAGTTAGCAGTAGAGGAGATAGTTTTGAAAGTGCAGCTGCTAAAATATGAACAGGCTGCACAAAGTTCAGAGAGCTGGTACCTCTGTTAGTAACAAAGGGCTTCTCCCTTTGAAAGATAGATTGCATGATGCCTGTTTGCTAATGCTATATGGCAGTGAGACATGGGCTGTGACTACTGAGAACATGTGAAGGCTTGAAAGAAGTGAAACCAACATGCTCCACTGGATGGATATTGTCAGTGTGCATGTACTACAGAGTGTAAGTGATTTGAGAGAAAAATTGGGCATGTGAGGCATCAGATGTAGTGTGCAAGAGAGGACTGCACTGGTATGGTCATATGATGCATATGGATGAAGACAACTGCATTAAGTGCTGGTCTCTAAATATGGAGGGAACATGTGGAAGAGGTAGATTCAGGAAGATTTGCAATGAAGTGGTGAGCAAAGATCTTCAGACATTGAGCCTCACAGAGGAGATAAGGGACCAAGACTTCTGGTGGCTTGCTGTGTTTGAGAAAACACATCAAGTTAAGTAAAATCATGGCTATCCATGCATGCAGATATATCCTCCACAGTTTTTTCTCTCAGCTGAGAGATCCTAGTCTTGTGAGCTTGTGGGTGTTGGTGTTCCATAAAAGCACCCATACTGGTGCCACATAAAAACACCCATGTCGGTGTCATGTAAAAGTGCCTGTGCTGATGCCATGATTTAAGCACCCCATACACTTCGTAAATGGGCTGGCGTTAGGAAGGGTATCCAGCCATAGAAACCATATTTAAACAAACAAATGGAGCCTAAGCATCTTTCCAGCTGGCCAGCACCTGTCAAGCTGTCCAACTATGCCAGGATGGAGAATGAACATTATATGATGATAATGATGTTGACTGCACCCTGTATATATATATATATATATATATATATATATATATATATAAACACACACACACACATACATACATACAGGGAGCAGCAGTAAAAGAGAGCTGCACCAGGTTCCAATCTGATTTGGCATGGTTTCTACAGCTGGATGCCCTTCCTAATGACAATCACTCCAAGAATGTAATGGGTGCGTTTTATGTGCCACCAGCATGGGTACCAGTCATGCGAAACTGCCATTAGCCACAACTACGATTTCACTGGCTTGATGAGTCCTCCCAAGCACATCACTAAAGGTCTTGGTCACTTATTACTTCCATGAGGCCCAAAGTTCAAATGGTGCTTTTTATGCACCACCGGCATTGGTGCCTGTTACATGACACTGGCGTCGACCATGATTGTGGTTGCACTTGGCTTGACAGGTCTTCTCAAGTACAGCATATTGCCAAAGATCTTGGTCGCTTGTCATTGTCACCTTGTCCCATGTCGTCTTGGGTTTACCTCTTCCATGGATTCCCTCCACAGTTAGAGATTGGCACTTTTTACATAGCTGTCCTTGTCCATACATACATATATATGCATATATGTATGTATGTATGTATGTATGTATGTATGTATATATGTATGTATGTATGAGTGTGTGTGTGCATATATAAATGTATATACTCACATACACACATATTAGCTTATCTGATTTATAATATATAGTATGCGTAAAACAACGAGCTGGCAGAAACGTTAGCATCCCAGGCAAAATGCTTAGTGGTATTTCATGTCTTTATATTCTGAGCTCAAATTCCACTGAGGTTGACTTTGCCTTTCATCCTTTCGGGGTCAATGAATTGGATACCAGTTGTGTACTGGAGTCAATCTAATTGACTGGCCCTCTCCCCCAAAATTTCAGGCCTTGTGCCTAGAGTAGAAAAGAATATATATTATGCGTCTTAATCAAATGTTATTCAACAATGACCGTCTTGCCTTTTATTCGGTTATAGTATAGTATAGTATACATTGTGTCCTTTTTCAAGACAGTAGGAATAATGTAAAAGAGATTTGGCAGCTATTTCTAGCAAGTCAAATGACAACATAGAGATCACTCAACTAGCCAAAAATACAATGTTTATAATTTATATGTGAATCTATGAGAAACTAGTCTATAATTTAGTATCTTTCACATTCTATAACAATATTTCTACTTTGTTTTCTGAATTGATGGCATTTTAGACATTTGTATTTTTATATGATATATCCAACTCTAATTGACCTGAACAAATTTCAAGTCAAATTCATAAACTAAATCTTTTATATCATCAAGCTGACTTAGTTTGTTATACAATTCAAACTGAAATACAGAGGTATAATTGATCTAAATTTCAATGACCAAAATCTCTTACTCTTTCCACTGTATATTTTCTTATTTCTCAAGTATGAATGTTGAACTACTATGATTTCTTGGATATTTATAAAAATATTATGAGATTTTATTAGCATGACCAAATTTAACTGACTTTGAAGTAAATTAACTAAGTAATGAAGGTGCCTGGGTTGATATCAGTGACGTGGGGAGAGTGTGCAAACCAAAATCAATCCTTCTTCAAGCAGTATTGATTTATCTGAAATGCATAGAAATCCTATGGTTAACATGTTAGTCAACGAATATTGAGGTTACTGTATTCCAGTTCAAAATAGAATACCATGAGTCTCAAAGTTTTCCATGCTGCCAGTTTAGAAATATACACTTTGAACTGAAGAATTAGTTTTATTTGTCTTCCTTAGATTCTTAAACTTCATCATTCAGTTTCTAATTTTAACCCTTCTTTGGAAGTTTTCTATTATATATATATATATAGAGTGAGATGCGTCTTTCCCTGAAGTCTATGTTAACCTCTCAGTGAAACAGTTTGATTCTATTGGAAGGATGCAACCAAAGGCCAGCTGTCTGTTGGTTTTTTATTTGAAGATAGAAGTGGTGGAAAAACTTATATAAAAGAAGAATTTTAAAAAGTATTCATTCATATGTAGAATTGTGAACATTTACAGCTCTTCCCTCAGTCATGCTATAGGATCTGCCACATAAGATATCTTGCTGTTAAGTTAGAAAATTACTTTTTTATTAATTAGCTAAAGGAGAAGAAGCAGTGCCCAAATCTTTATAGCACATTTCATGATAGCTGACATTGACAAGGCAAATACTTAGCCTGAACATCTGCAGGTTAATGTGTGAAGGGTGAGGACAAAATGCTGGAAACAGAGTGGATTCTGTTTTAAATGTTTGCATGATCTTGATGGTGAAACCAGGCAATATGTTAAGCCCTACTGCCCAAAAGTTACTATCCCTATATAATATATGTCATCTTACATTTTTTTTTATCAGATCATTCTAAATAATCTCACAAGTAAAATGAGAGTGGTGAATTTAGGGATGGTTGAGAGAATCTGAATATTTCTATTATATATGCCCACGATACACCATGTACAAATTTTATAGATTACATCGATGTTGAACTTGAACTCTTTCACACTGCATAAAGTTAATGCTGGTAAAATTTTAATTTCAGTTTTCAAGATTTATTCTTTAAAACTATAAGATATTTCACAAAAGACAAACATTCATTGCACAGATAATGCATGATCTTTGAAAGCCTATCTATGAGAGTAGTAGCTTTAACTAAAACTATTACATTAAAGAGGGGCAACCCTTCAGTCTGGAAGGTAGCCACTTTCATGCTGATGACAATAAATTTCACTCATTCTATTGTGATGGGGATGGTGATAGAAAAGGCATCAAACTTGCACAAAGCTACACCAAAACATAACAGTCAGATCAATGAAAAATCCTAATTGCATGTACAAGACAAATACTATGCATGTTGCATGTTAGGAAGGGCATCCTGCTGTAGAAACACTGCCAGATCAGATTGGGACCTAATGCAGCCTCTTGGTTTCCCAGACCCCAGTTGAACCATCCAACCCATGCCAGCATGGAAAACGGATGTTAAACGATGATGATGATATATATCTCAAATTGTTGGATCAGGTGATGAAAGTCATGGAGAAGGTCATAGCCCAACTAATTAGGGAGAGAGTTAGTTTAGATGAGATGCTGTTTGGGTTTGTGCCAGGGAGAAGCACCACTGATGCTATATTTCTGGTAAGACAGCTGCATGAACTTTTGACAGGGCCTCTATGCTCATGAATTTGCCCACCAGAACTAGTGAAGAAGTTCCAGGTGTGGAAACAAGGTCTAGAATCGAAGGGCCTTAGAGCTAACCTTGCAAAAATCAAAGTAGAAAAATTGAGAGAAAAATTGGACATAAGAAGCATCAGAAGTGGTGTTCAAGAGAGACAACTGTGCTGGTATGGTCATGATGTGATGTGTATGGACGAGGACAGCTGTGGGAAGAAGTGTCACACCCTAACAGTGGAAGGAACCTGTGGAGGGGATAGACCCAGAAAGACATGGGATGAGGTGGTGAAGCATGACCTTTGAACGCTGGGCCTCACAAAGGCAATGACAAGTGACCAAGACCTTTGGAGACATGCTCTGATAAACCTGTGTACAGAGCAATGAAACTGTTGTGTGTGCACTTGTTCAGTGTCAGGGAATTGCTGAATTATGGAGTAATGTTGAACAGCTGCTGTCATGTGTAGGACAGATCTGGTTGTCAACCAATTCCATTGTAATGACTATTCTGCTACTCTCCTTTAACTAGGCAGAGAAAGGCACTTTTACTTTGTTTGATAACTGTTGTGAAAGATATTATTTGGTAACCTCTATGTGTCTGTTTGACATGCTAAAAATTGCACTTAAACTTTATCATCTCTAAGTAGAGAAAGTCACATTAGACAATGTGGTCATAGAAATAAGACGGGGATAAAAGAGTGAAGTATGATCTTTCTTCTATACAAATTTGTATTGAACTTTGAAGAAAGCGAAAAGTATAATATTAAGTAAATATAATTAAATTAATGCTTATAATTTTAAACTCATTAAGTTAGACTGGAATATCAAGGAAGCTTCAGTTTGAATACTAGCCAATAAACAGATTATTTGAACTATTAAATAGCAGCAAACTGTTTCTGAGACTTATTATTTCTGAAGTAATAAATTAGGAATAGTTATTTCTAGGCCACAAAACTGTAGATGATTATAATTGACTGAGCTGATTCCAGTACATGATAAAATTTCAATTTATCAGCATTAGAGAGAATGTAACTACTTTTTTCCATCACCTTTCTTGCTATTAATTTGAATTCAGAATGTTGAGAGACAGAAAGTAGACAATGAAAAGTATTTAGTTCTATTGTCTACCATTTCATATATTTTATTTTCCTTCTTGGCCTTTTGATCAAGGCAACATTTTGGAATTTTATGTGATGATAAAACATTTTGACATGGACTGGAAATATTCCTTTCAGTGCTTAGTTCCATTAAATATATTCCAAAACAGGAACAAAAAGAACTAGCATATGCAAATTAAATTCATTTAGCAGATATCCAGCTCTATCAATTTATCAACAATGCAGTCACTTTGAGTCATTCAGATCTCTTATATTTCAAGCTCTGTGATATACATTTTGCAAAAACTGTCAGTAGTAGATGTCATACAAGATTTTCCAGTATGACTTCTCTTTCTCTTATAATTCTGATATCAACAGCAGCTTCACCTTATGCTTGAGACCTGTCAGTACATGACTATCTATGTACAACTGAAACTGTGCCATTATTTTATTTCCATGGTAGACTTTTATCAGCTCAGACAATCTAACATTGTTCATCTTTTAAGTCTAAATGCACATACCTTCTGCTTGGAAAGATGTTAATCACACCTCATGTTGAATTTAAACTTTAATGCTATTCTAATATCCTTTCCATTTCTTTTGTTCCAAATATATATATTTTTTCTTAACAAAACAATACTTGTAACAAAATAAAATGGCAATATTATTATTTTTTATTGTTGTTGTTGTTGTTGTTATAGTTGTTGTTGCTGTTGTTGTTGTTAATATTAATAACAACAACAACAACAATAATAATAATAACACTAATAAATGGTGTGTAAGCAATAAAATAACAGAAGCAAAAAAAGAAAAAATTAATTTCCAAAAAGCAGGGAAACCTCCAGGAACTGCTCTTCTTCTGGACATCCCACAAAACCATGGTCACCATGACTACTAGTGCAAGTGCTCTCATGCTATCCTCTTCCCTCATGTACTGACACATGCTCAGAGCAAGTAGGGCCACAGAACCCATCCTTACCACTCTTATCCACCTCTCAACTAATTTGCTGGAAGTTAGCACTTCCCTATACAACCTTACTTTCCTTTTCAAAAGAAATTTTAAAAAGTTGATGAGGGCTTGGCCTAAGAAGAAGGTATCTGTCTTCAGTTCTTTCAGTCTGGTCTGCTACATAACATCTAAGGCCACCAAAACAGATAAAAACTGCCTGTCCTTCCCTACATAAGGAAGGTGGCAGGGCAATCTTCACAGTGGTCTCACCTGAGTGATGGATTTCTCCTACATGCAACAGCAGGTGTTCAACATGATAATAATTGTTATAATACTGTCTATTATTAGCCACAAAGACTCAAGACATTGAAGCCAATATAGAAGGATGAAATACAATGCACAAAAGTTGAGGTTTACATCAATCAGAAGAAAATCAACAATCAAAATATAGCAAAAATACAAAAATTTAAATTTAAAAAAGATTTCAACAAGAAAATAATTCCCCAATAGTGGCACAGTTCACCTTGGGTAACTTGGAGAGAAGCCCACACAAAAAGGCTTAGATTACTCAGTTATCTCCCAGGCATCTAAAGTGTGCTCTCCCAGTTTCTTTCCTCTTTCTTAGAAAAGCATACTCAGAGTAGCTCATTCAGACTCACCATTCTTACCACTAGGGGTCTGTTGTAAACTGGACATGAAAAGAAAAGAACATTACAAAGACAGGTTACATAGTTTGTTGGGGCTTACATAATATCAAATGGTGGTGGCGGTGGGCATGAGATGAACAAATCATACATAGTATACAAATACAAGAATGATACAGTTCTCCTTGATAACTTCAACTCAGGCCAATTAGGGAACCCCACAGATGCAAGATTACTGACCACTGTATGGTAAGTGCCCTAGGGTCACACATTTTAATAGAAATGTAGTCAACTGAGTCATCTCATGATTTAACTAGTAATTATATTGTAAACCTATCAAGAGAAGAAAAACAGATTCAAAATTACAAGAATTTGAACTCAGAATATGCAGGGAAATAATTTAAAGTGTCAAGGGATCTCTTTTTTTTAAGCTCCTCTGATTCTTTCATTCAGTATTCTCATAAAACCATATATATACTGGATCCTATAAAGGGAAGGTATGTCAGAAGAAAGTAATTCAACAACGCAGGTTGATGAACCATAAGACGTGTGGCCAGAACCTCCTGGAAAATAACCATAGTGAGGGACATTCCACAGTTGAATTAGAACAGTCACAAACAGTGAAAGAAGACATGCACCCAACACCAGAGCTGAAGACACCTCCGAAAGGAGGGGCCCCGCCACGTCAAAACGGTAGAGGAGTAGGGGCCAAAACCGGACGTGGTTCCTCCTGATGATGTCTTGAGCTAACTGGATCCTATAAAGGAGCTGTTGTGGTAGCAGACCACGAAACATGGTTGAAATTCCTTCCTTGGTGGGAGTATACTTGACTAAATTTTCACAATGTATGTTCCTGGCAAGATTTGAGCTCAGAATGTAAAGAGATTTAACAAAATTCTTAAAACTATTTTGTGTTGCTCTAAATTCAAAATTTTGTTTTGATAAGTCAATGAGTTAAAATAATAAGTGAGGGAGTAGTTTACACAGTTATCTGAAGACAGATCTATAAAATTAAAAATATATATAATAGAGTCACCATTCTGGACTTGATACTAAAACATTTGGTGTTTAGTTCCAAATATGTTTTTAGTTGCAAGGATAAATATTTTTGAAGCATATATAATTGTTATAAGCTTTAACTGAAATCCTATATCTCATATTTATACAACTGATACAGTAAAAAAAGAATATTTTAATGTAGAAGATGTCTTCTCTGTTGTTGGTTGCTCAATAAAATGCATCAGGTTTATGCAATAAAATGGTTGGTAAAAGGAAAGACATCCTATCATAGAAAAGACATGACAAAAATGACAAATCATTGACTACTGGCTGTGTAATGTCAGTATGCATGAATGTGCTAAGAGGAAACTGGACATCAGAAATACTCACTGCACTATTCGAGAGAGGAGTCCATGATGTGACATGCATGCAGTGATAGTTGGGTAAAAAAAAAAAAGTGTCAAATGTTGCTAAGTGAAAATGTCTGTAAAAAAGGAAGACCGAAGAAGTGTAACTGAAGAAAATGATGAAGGCAGAATTCAAGGTGACAAAGGACTGAGACAAGTGGAGAGATGCTGTGTTAAAAGTAATCTGTCCAACCATTATTAGTATGAAAAAGCAGACATAAATATGATGATGACACAGGGAGTTTTAGTTAATTTTGAAACAGAAATACAAAAATATTAAATGCAGAGCAGGGTTTAAATTAAATATCTAAGTAACATAAAAAAATCCTACACCCAAGGAGGTCAGCCATTTTAATTAAAAAAAAACTGAAGCAAAGAGCTATAGAAATAGAAAAAATTTACAAGAAAAAATAAACATTAATAAAAACACCTGTATCATGATATTTTAAAATGTCATAGCATGAAAAGTCACTCCATGATAATTACTCAGAAAAAGATGAAGAGAGCAGATATAAATCAAGAAAGAATTCAATCCTAACTGAAAATTCCTTGGCTCAGAGCTGGATTGAGTTAGTAAATATTCATTGAACTAAAACAATATCTTTTTATCTGAAGCTATTAATGTTACTCAATGAAGTAGAATATAGTAACTGGGTGGAAGCTGGAGAAGCTGATAATCATATTTTTCTCTGGATTCCCAGTCTCAGACAAAACAGTATATATTTTTTTAATGATAGAATTGCAAACTTCATACACTGAAATATTCTATTATTACCAAGAATCCCAATAGAGAAAATACTATAAATGCACACCATGATGATTCTGAGAAAATATGACAATGTAATCAATGAGAAGAGGTCAGTTGTTACTGACAGAAAATAATAAAGGCAGTCATCTTGATTTTTATTATTCAAGAGCCCAGAACAAGAAATATCTCTTGATAGATATATCAATCCCAGTGGGCAAACACGTATCTTTAGAAGAAATGGAGAATTTATCTAAATATAAATATCTAGAAATAGATAAATACAGAATATGACATTTGGAATAGAAATAATTCCCATAATAATAAATATGTTATGAATTATGCAAAGAGACACAATTATATATCTTAAGATCCCCTAAATCCAAATATATATAATAGCCAGCTATGTAACATGCTTAATGTATATACACATACAAGATATGATAGTTTTGCCCATGATAAAATCTCTTTTAGACATTCTGTGTTAACACATTTGTCAGAGAGAGACAAAAATGATCCCAGTAGTGGCTAGTGAGAATGCCAGATACATTTTGGCTTTCTGTTTCTTATATATCAAAGATGACAAATTTTGTCTAGATATGTAACTATAGGTACATGTAAGCAAGAGAGTCAAAATGTTTCCAGCATTCTTGCTAGCCATTACTGGGACAAAGTTTTGTCTTCCTCCTATATATATTGTTTTTAGCACCAAATCTATAAGAGATTTTATCTTGAATATAAACTGCAGTATCTTGCCTGTCATTATGGATACACATATGATATATGTATGATACATAAATGATAATTTTAATTTAATGCTGCTTCAGTTGTGAGATGTAAGAATGAATGAATGTATGTATGTATGTATGTATGTATGTATGTATGTATGTATGTATGTAGTGAATATATAAGGATTTATATCTAGGATGGTACCATTTAAGCACTCTGTTATAATCCAAGTCATGGCTAACCACATCGAATGGCAAGGAACAACCTAGGACTATTCAAGTTAAACAATCTTAATGGCTATTTCATCCAAAGATTTCTTGGATAATAAATAGTACAGAGTGTATAAAGAGAATAATATATCTTCACATTTTTTATTATTACAGTCAATTATACAGTATAATCAATTTAAATCTGTCCAGCATATATTTCTTCTGCATGGATATCTTGCAATGTGCTTTTCTTTTGCATCTGGTTTGCTCATCAGGTTAAAAATCTATGTAGCTGCATTCAAGGTATTGCATACTAACTTCAAACTGCAGCAGCAGTGTGCAGCATCTTGAATGAAGGTGCATAGACTTTTAGCCAGATGAACAAACTGGTTGCAAATGAAAACCACATTTCAAGATATCCATGCAGCAGAAACATATGTTAGACAGATTTAAAATAAATATACTGTATATCTAGCATTGGACCTCACGGAGGCAAAGTGGCTGAGTTCTTTTTGAGTGTTGGGCCTCATGAAGGCAATGACTGAGATCTTTGGCATTATGTTGTGCTTGAGAAGAAGACCCATCAAGTTGAGCAAAATTGCAGTTGTGGCAGATACTAGTGTCATACAAATTGGCACCTGTGCTGGTGGCATGTAAAAGCACCCATTACACTCTTGGAGTGGTTGATGTTAAGAAGGGCATCCAGCCATAGGAAACCATAGAAATTAGACTGTAATCTAGTGCAGCATTCAAGCATGCCAGCCCAATCAAACTGTCTAACCCATGCCAGCATGGACAACGGATGTTAAATAATGATGATAATATATAATTAATATAAAAAATGGGTCGATGTATTATTCTCCTTATACACTGAATTTTTTTGTATATACATATATATATATATATATATATATATATATATA
>NC_068982.1:151977452-151983670 GCF_001194135.2 Octopus bimaculoides | reverse complement strand
ACACACACACTCGCAGACTTTCGCAAACGCACAGATTCATCTCCCTTTTTCACTCTCCTATCTTAGAAAGAACTTTTCCCCCACCACCTCCTCTTCCGGTGTTTTCATCATGTAACCTCGTGGGCATCGGTACCATTTTCCTCTTTCTCCGTTCTTCCATTCTCCGAACTTTCCATCTTTCCGACGAAGGGCTACGCCCGAAACGTCATACACTCTCTCTTTCCTTTCCTGAGCGTCCAATAATACTATCCATATCACGTCCTCACTTTGTTGTTTTTTTGTTTTTTTATTATTGTTTTTTGAACTATATATATATATATATATATATATATTGTGTGTGTGTGTGTATATATTTATTGTAAGATATTATAAGCTCTTATCAACTAGAATTAGATAGCTGTGAAATACTAAGCCCATCAGAAGGGCATTCTTTTCCTATCTTGGATTACTGCTTACAATATTTTATATTTGTTATATTTAAAATATTAGCCATTACTTAAAAATATACATATTCTTGAGGTTAATTCTCATCATAGATATCGGATCAAAGTATGATAAAACATTATGCTGGACAGTTGTAGAATAGCTTATCTCTTAGGGTTAAGGTAAGATAATAGTATAACAGTCTATATAATAGCTGGGGTGGAGTGAATCACAAATTAACTGCAATCCTGCTGCGATATTTGAGGTGGTCTAACTGATGGTTTGTACCATTAAAACATTTAAAGCTTATTTTAAGAGAGGGAGAGGGAGAGGGAGAGAGAGAGAGAGAGAGAGAGACTGAGACAAAGAGAGAAAGTGAGATATGCAGGTGTTCTATGGTGAAATTGTTGCTATAGTGATCTACATTACTTATGAGGTTTGAATCCCATTAGATTGTGTTTCCTTTTATTGTTCTAGATTAGTGCTTAAAGATACACAGCACACTCACACACACACACACACACACACACACACACACACACACACACACACACACACACACACACACACACACACACACACACACACACACACACACACACACACATACAAGAATCCCCCATGTTATAAGAGGAATGAGTTCCTGAAAAGCATGCTGTAACACAAAATCATATAAGGCGAAATTAATTTTCCCACTGATTTTCATATTATAATGTGATAATGCATTCTGAGGGATTCTTTTCAAAACAATAAAAGACCACTTTTATGCATGAAAATAAGAACTTTTAAGAATACAAGATACAATATGTATAAATAAAAACAGTTCAAGAATAATACATTATGGAATAAATAAGAAACTAACATTGTAACAGGGTGCATTATTACCACAAAAGATGTTGACTACTTTGTGAAGGATAGTGGTGGCGAAATAAGATTTACAAGGAGAATGAGGGGCATTATCTTCTATCTTATAGTTCATCATCAGCAGCATCTGTTTGAGGGGTGAGGAACTTAAACAAAATTGCTTCATGCTTATTGTGCATCATCTCAGTGAAATCGTTGTAAACTTCTCTTGGAATCTTTGTTATGTTCATGATTTGATACAGCAAAAACGTGCTCTCTAAATGCCAGCCCTTTAACAATATTCTTTGAAGTCAGTTTAAGTGAGTTAGTAGAATTTCTGTAATCTTATCAGTATTCTCAGTTTACTCTTGTTCTAACAGCATCAGCGCCTCATTAGATGAACTTCCTCTATAGGATGCTCCTCACTCAATCACACCCTTCTATATGACATCAAACCCTACATCATTTGCAAATGTTAGAATATCTTTGCAAATTTGATGCAGATTTTCTGCTTGTGGAAAATTCTGATACAGTCTGGCCATATATTTTTTCCAGCACCACTTAAAAATTGAGAGTTTAATTTTATACATTGCCTCAGCTATGTTATCCACAGCGTCTATGATGTTGAACTTCTTTCATAAGTGTCTAACTGTCCTTATCAATAGCTTTCATGAGTTGTTTTAATGCTCTTCTCAGATAATATACCTTGACATTAGCTATTACACCTGGATCCCATTGGCTAGAACAATGAAGTATTCTTGCTCCAGCCAATGAATATATTCTACTCTCATAGTTCATTTAAGTTCACTTGGTTGCTTATTGGATTGTTTTGAAGGAGCAATACTTTGTTTGAATTATTATTGCACCTTTCAAAAGCAGGAAAAAGTACATTGTAAACCACTCTTCAAAAATACAAACTATTTGTAATTACTCTCATGCTTATTGGTACATTATGACTAGTCTGACCTTCAATCTATACACCCAAGAGATGTTCCATTTTTAGCATCTATGAAAATTCAAGATCTAAAATCTATGAAAATATGTCTGAGCAGTTATTGGAGTAACTTCTTGAGCACTTGATTTAATTTTCTCTCTCTTGTTACATATCGTTTGAACTATAGACATTGCAAATGATAATGTGTTGATAATGAGGCTGATTTTTTATTCCTGCTTAAAACTTTTTTAAAACACCAAAATTAATATTTAGCATTATACTTTTACAGTTCCTTTTTACCCTTCTGCTTCCAGTTGCACTTGATGACTTCTTTCTGATGTCTTGAATTATAGGTAAATCGAAAAGTGGTGGTGATTAACAATGATATTCAGATATAATGATCCAAGACAGGAATGAAAATGTTTCCCCACTGATGCACAAGAAGTGGGTGAAGAAACTGTTAAAGTACAAGGTTCTTGAAACTGTAGTGAGCAGATGGAACATGAGAGGGAAAACAGAGTCAGCAATGATCAGGTCATTTGAGCATAATAAAAATATGGAAAAAAAAAATCAACCTTTGAATGTTGGGACTGATGGAGGCAAATTGACTGAGTACCTTTCAAGCATTGGGCCTCATTGAGGCAAAGTGGCTGAGTTGCTTTCGAGTGTTGGGCCTCATGGAGGCAAGGTGGCTGAGTTCCTTTTGAGCATTGGGCCACAATTAGGCAAAGTAGCCAAGCTCATTTTGTGTGTTGGGCCTCATGGAGGCAATGACCAAGACCTTTGGCATTATGTCATGCTTGAGAAGAAAACTCATCAAGGCGAACAAAGTCACAGCTGTGGCAGATACCGGTGTCATGAAAATGGCACCTATGCCAGTTGCACGGAAAAGCACCCATTACGCTCTTGAAGTGGTTGGCATTAGAAAGGGCATCTAGTTATAGAAAACAATGCCAAATCAGACTGGATCCTGGCACAGCCTTCCAGCGTACCAGACCAGTCAACTGTCCAACCCATGCCAGCATGAACATGGACGTTAAATGATGATGATGATGATGACGAGGATGATGAATAAAAGGAGAAAAAAATCATGGGATATGCATGTAATGCATACCCCACAACCTATGCAAAACACTTTTAATTCAACTGCATAGCTCAAACAATTTATGCACTACACATGTAAACATTGTACAATTACCATTCAAGATCAGCAATAACATAACACAACTCACACAAACTATGCTCTACAAAATCACTACCAAATAACATACAGCATAAACCTACATAGTAAAGGCCCAATTAAAGAACATAATACATACTTTTATTAAGCAATATGCAACATTATAACTCTTATAACTCACACAACTCACATTCAACACAACTGCCAGTCATTAATATAGAACAATGCACACATCAAATATAAACACAAATAAAATAACAAAAAAATAACAATAAAATAACCAATAAAATAACAAAATTCAAATTTCAAATGCTCTGCACAGCCATCAAAAGACTAAAATAGCATCAAAAATAACCAACAAAACAAAGCCTATGACACATAGACTGATTCAGCATAAAAATAAATTCAACAGCCCCAAAGCGATATTGCACATAAATACTGAGGTTCATATCATGGTGCAATACAAATTCACATAAAGCTGCTGCATAATCATTGATAAGAAGAGACTATGTGCCAGTTGGTGATAAGAAGAAATTGTATTATAAGCAATGTGGCTACTTTGATACAAGAGTAAAAAGGAAAGAAAAAGTTGAGTTTTATGCTCACTTGAAGTATGAAATGATTAAGCGCTAGAGAAGTTAACAAGGTCATGACTCTCTTAAATATCATCAGGGTCTTGGAAACAGTGAAAATGGATATGAGAGCAAACTTGGAAAACTTGATCTTAATCTGGCAGTAGGTACAATGCAGAAATATGTTTATTAAGATCAGCAAAAATTATTGAGAAAGTCTTCTATAGAAAGTTAGAACAGATATGAAGAGCAGACAAATTCTTACATTGAAGGTACAAAATATTCTCCACACTAATCATTATCTGTAGTTCAACAGAAAGCATAATGGGATGGACAAACACCATTGTCCAAGAGAAGAAACCTTACACTGCATGGAATTACATAGTCAATTCCATCACAAAACCAACAAATTAAAAGACCAGGAGGCATCATGGAGGTGGCTCAACAAGGTTGACTTAAAAAAAAATACTGAAAGCCTTAATCATCGCTGCCCAAGACCAGGCATTGAATACCAACTCAGTGAAAAAGAATATATACCACACAAGTGTGAAGGACCTCTGCAGAATGTGTGGAAAGAAGGTTGAATTCATGACTCACATTGTTAGTTCTTGTGAAAGTCTTGCACAGAAAGAGTACAAGCATAGACATGACATGGTAACCCAAAGCCTCCACTGGCTACTATGCTGTAAGTATGGATATGAGGTTATGGGTGCTTGGTACCACCATACACCAGAAAAGGTAATGGACAAAAAGGGGAAGGCAAAAATCTTCTGGGACTTTGATTTCCAGACAGACAAGGTGTTAGAGCACCGAAGGCCGGATATAGTAACCTTTAGGAGGGACAAATAAGAGTGCCTAATAATTGATGTGGCAGTGCCAGAAGATCAACATATCATCATGAAAGAAAGAGAAAAGGTTGATAAATATGGAGACCTGAGAAATGAGATTGCTGAAATGTGGCAGCCATGAGAGTCAAACATATAATATCAACAGTTTATAAAAATGGTAGTGATTTATGTTGAAAAAGAAAGTGAAAGTGTACATGTACAAAATTCTATAGTGTTCATAGAGGAGGCCACTATGGGCTAATATAGATCTCTACAAATATCAGTTTCCTTTGACTACCAAGAGTAAAATGTCATTCCTTATCAGTCATTCCCCAATCTGCAGATACATGCTGAGAGTAGACCCACTCATTTGTGCCATGTCACTACCTTCACCTGTCTTTTGATCATTCTACTGGAAATCGGCCCCTTTCTCTCCACCCTCATTCTCCTCTATAAATAGTGCTTCAAAAAAATTGATTAAGGCTTGACCTAATGGAAATGTGTTTGTCTTTAGCCCTTTCAATCACATCAACCATACAATCTCTTTCAACACAGCCATCCACTAGACTGAAGAAAACTACCTGCCCTTTCTGGCTAAAGGAAAGTCATAGAGCAATTTTCATAATAACAATGGATTGATTTAAATAATAATAATAATAATAATAATAATAATAATAATAATAATAATAATAATAATAATAATAATAATAATAATTAAATAGATAAATAAATAAATATATAAACAACTATGATGATCTGAAGTGGGAAATACGAAAGTTGTGGTCAATGAAGAGAGTAGATGTGATACAAATAGTAATTGGTGCACTTGGAAGTATCACCACTCAACTACCAACATGGCCACCCAGTCTTAGATAAGTGAAAATACATCTACAGGTAAAACAAGTTTGGGTTTTCATACAATGTAAACTGCACCAACATTATGAAATGCTAACTGAAAAGAGGTGGCTTAAATATGCACCAGATGAAAATCTCTGGAATACAATGCAGTCAAAAAAGATGAAATCAAAAGAATTCGATATTGTTGCTAAGGATCAGCAGGAGACCTCCTAGGTGAAATATCACTCTCACATGTACAAATCTGGAAATAGAGATAACCAGAATGTGCAAATGAAAACTAAAATAATCTATATAATAATAGGTGCCTTGAAACAGATTAAAACACTGAACACACAAATACATAACCAAAAACCACAGAATTTACAAATATACAGAAAAGGGTATTTTAGGCAATGCACATGTATCAAAGTAATTTCAATCTAGCAGAAAATAAATTTAAAAAAACACCACACCTACCTAAGGCATATCTGTACTCAGTAGTGTAGAAGAAGCACACTTTTAAAAAATGACTACTAGAAAATAATAATAATAGTTTCAATTTTTGGGACACAAAGCCAGCAGTATTGGAGAGTGGTGGTGGG
>NC_068982.1:151973417-151977436 GCF_001194135.2 Octopus bimaculoides | reverse complement strand
GGGGGGGGGGGGAGGTAAAGCAATTGCATTGCCTCTAGAACTTGAATGATAATTTATTTTATTAACCCAAGAGAGACGAAAAGTAAAGTTGACATCTGGAGGATTTCAACTCAGAATGTTAAGGAAAAAAAAAAAAAGGTAAAAACAGAAATACTGTAAAGCATTTTATTCTGACATCTTCCTGAATCTGCCAATCCACTACTCTGAAATTTTGGGAAGAGCAGTTACTTGATTAATATTAATCCCTAGTACCTGATTTGTGCTTTATTCTGTCATCCCACAAGGATGAAAGGCAAAACCAACTTTGACAGAATTTGAATTTAGACTGTTTACAACCAGAACAAATTCTGCAAAACATTTTATCTGACGTGTTAATGAATTTATTAATCCACTGATTACACTTGAAGTTAGAAGCATGAAGTTTAAAATTCCAGGATAGAAGGTACAGAAAATTTTGCTGTGCGTTTCTTTCCTAAGATGTTAAAGAGAATCTACTCCAATAAGAAGTCGAAGCCAAAATATGGATGGGTTCTCTTTTATTGGCAGTAGTAGTGATGGTGGCAGTGTAATGGTACACCAATTAATTTATATACCAATCACAACTCTACAATAATGATGTGCTTGCTTATTAATTCTTAGGCATCATTAATGTTATACAAGTCAATGCATATCAATTAGAATCCTTAAAATTTGTTGAACAGACTCCTTACAAGATCAAGAGGAAAACCCCAAAGCTAATTACCCAAGAAAAATATATAATTTTTGAAAAATATATTTGTTGGAGAGAAAATATGATAGTATAAGAATAACAGAAAATACATGGGTGTTTGACAAATTGATAGCTGTGATCTTATATACCTGGAAGGCATGTTTGTATTTTTAACAATTATTGTGGCTAGTATGTGATATGATTCTAATGATTGTGAGATTGCAATTAGTGTATTAATTAGTATAATAAACTAAATAACAATGCTAGCAGCAAGAGTAATAATAGTAGTAGTGATGAGAGCAAGACTGGAGACTACAACAACAATGAGAATGACGATAATATCTACAACAGCAATGTAGCAAAGAAGACAACAATAATGATGATGATGGTGATGATGAGAATATTACTGCTGTTGATGAAAAGGAGAAGGTGAAGGATAACAGGATTGAGATGTAAATGATTTTGCAAAATAGCTAGATGATGATGGTAATGTAGAATATAATGCTTTATTTTAATCTTCACTATTGCTTTGCTCTTGAAGAAGGCCCTCCCAGACTAATGAGATTAATGTAATTAATGTTCCTCTTGAATAATTACAAACTGATGGTTGTTTGAAAAACTTGTGCAGGAAGGGAATTTCTGAGTGCAGGCATTATAGGTTGAAAAGACTAGCTGTTGAGGTTAGTATGAGTATGAAGCTGGCATGGACACAAAATGTGTGATGAGAGTGGTAGAAATGAGGGCTGGAAGTGCTTGAGTGGAGATAATACCAAGGTCAGCCCCTTCAGAAGAATAGAACCAATTGTAATAACAGCAGAAAAGACAAAGTGAGAGAACAGTATGTGACAGACTAGAGAATGATGTGTGTTTTTGACTGACTTCATGCCTATCACATGAGTGGCAGCTCATTTTTAGATGCAGTTTAAGATGTCTGTGTTTGTATCAGCAGCACTATTCTAGGTGTAAGAGCTTTCATTGTAGCTCTCATCTTAGCTTTGTAGTGAGTTAATAGCAATGGGCGGATTTTTTGGTTTAGAAGTGATGATCAGTTTATGTGATGCAGTCTTTGTTATGCTGAGGATGAGTGTTCACTGGAAGAGATTGAGACTTAGCATTTGAAGCAATAATTAGGGTTTTTGTTACATGCTGATCTTGTTTGGTGGTGAGAGACAAAAGGTTGAGATGCAATAAAATTTCTGTTATATGTATAGTGATTTTGTCTTTTGTTATTAGAGACAACTTTGGTTGGATTCCTATTACTGGTGGTAGCTGTAATGATAATGATGATGATAATGACTGTGATCATGATGATGGTGATGATGATGGTGATCATGAATATGATGATGATTATCATTATCATCATGGTAGTTGTGGTGATAATGGTGATGATGGTCATGTTGGTAATAATGATGGAAATTAGGAAGATGGTGATGCTGCTGTTGCTGATGTTTGTGATGGTGGTGATGATGGTGATGAATAATGGTAAATAACAATGAGTGTCAATAATTGTAGAAATAACAGTTCATGAGAATCAAATAAGTGACAAGGGTAATTAAGATGATTACTAGGATGATGATAATGATAATAAACAAAATATTAATAATATTATTATGGTTGTTGTTGTTGTTGTTGTTATTTTAGCAGTTGTTTTTTTTTTTACTAATGTTGTCTCAGTTTTGTTTCTGTTTTTGTTGTTAATATTTTAAAGGTCAGAAATGATGATAATTAATGTTCAGTCATGTAATACTAATGAAAAATAGATCAAAGTTAGCAATTTTATGATTTCAATGACAGTGATAATGGTGAAGATGATGATAATGATGATGACAATGACAATGATCTTGCTAATGCTAATGATGATTAAAGCCAACAACGATGAAAGATGACTGTAATAATGATGATGATGTTGGTGAAGATGATAATGATGATGTTAATGATTATAATGCTGATGCTGATATTGATAATGCTAATGATGTGGTTTCTGACAACAAAGAGGATTATAATAATGATGGTGGTGTTGATGATGGCCATGAGAGTGTTTAAAAAACAATACATATAAAGAAGAATTTTAAAAATTAAGTGAAATGAGGAAGTTATATGACTTTTTATAGTGAAATTTGGAATGAAATATTAATTAAAAAAACGAGAATGATCACCTTGCCAGTATTGGGATACATCCATTCGCGTACCTGCATGGAACAATTGATTGAAGTTAGCCTCAGTGTCCCACATGAGAAAGATATAGTCCATTGGAATTGAGCTTATGAGGTCCAAGAAAAACCATGTTCTTATATAATGTTTGGCTATGAGTTTTGGATCTAATATGATTTCGTCTGCAAAATCATTTGTGATGACACCTGGATAAAAAGAAGAAAGAAAACAATAAAATACAATGAATAAATTGACATATGAAGTAAGGTGAATTAAGCACCTTAATATTAAAATAACATATATAAAAACTAGAGATTTTGTTCAGGAAAATTACTTAACAAAAATTTTTCTGATTCAGAAGTAAAAGTTGTAAAAGTAATAATCTTATTTTGCTGTTTAGATAATTCTGTTAATTTATGACCAAGTGTTCTAGCAATGAAAAACATGCCATAAACACACGCATGTGCACGCGCGCACACACACACACACACACACACACATCTACTCATGAGATTGAATGGCACATTACATGGTGTATGTGTTAGAACTAAGATGCTGTAGTGAGACAGGCCTTGAATGTAGAAGACTTGAGAAGATGGGAGGAAAATGAAATTAGCACAATCTGCTGGATTTGCAATGTAAATGTGCATAAATGACAAAATACAAATGTGTTAAGAGAAAAACTGGGTACAAGAGGAATCAGATATTTGCTCAAAAAAGAAAACTGTGTTGATATGGACATGTGATACAATATGGATGAGGACAGCTGTGTAAAGTAGTACTGCTCACTTAAAGTGGGTTGAGTTTGCAGAAGAAGGAGACCCAGAAAGACATAGCATGAAGTGGTGAACCTTGAACAACACAAAGGAGATGACAAAGGACCAGGATGATTGGCAATATATGATTCTCAAGAAATTCACCCACCTCAGTGAAACTGAGATTCTGGAAGCACAATGTGCACGTGGGTGTGTCCATTGAGGCATGATGGAATGGATGAGAAAGGATTTACAATTGTTCTGAAAATCACATCAGTAAACTCTAACTGAAAATAGACTGCAAAATTTTACCTTTGTGTGTTTACCTTTATAGTAAAATACATATATAGAGATATATAATTGTATCCTATACAATTCTCTGTCTCTCTCTCTCTACATATATA
>NC_068982.1:151956700-151973255 GCF_001194135.2 Octopus bimaculoides | reverse complement strand
TATATATATATATATGGGAGAATATACAAATAATAACAACAGACGAGGACAGGTGGTGTAAATAACAAAAGTATATATTAGTATGACGCTCGGGAATACGGAAAGTCTTTGACGTTTCGAGCTACGCTCTTCAACAGAAAGAATATGGAGACAAGGAGAAAAATACGGAGAAAAAAAATTGAATAGTGTTCAGTCAACGGTCAATCATAATAATATATATATATATATATCAGACAAGTGCAAGAGAAGTTTTTAGCTGAGAATAATCCATTGTATTTGTTGACTTGAAGAAACCCGTTGACAGAGTACCTTGCACTGTGATATGGTGGACTCTGAGGAAGCTAGGAATAGATAAATGGTTTGTGAAAGCAGTACAGGCCATGTACAGAAGTGCTATTAGTAAGGTAAGAGTTAGCAATGAGTACAGTGAAAAATTTGGTGTACAGTTAGGTGTTCACCAAGGGCCTGCCCTCAATCCCTCCTATTCATCATCATTTTCCAGGCCATAACAGAAGAATTTAAGACTGGAAGCCCATGGGAACTATTATATGCTGTTGATCTTGCCTTCATAACAGATTTTGTTATAGAACTAGAAAAGAAATTTCAGGTGTGTAAACAAAACCTGGAATGAAAAGTCTTAAAGTTAACTTAACAAAGACGTAGGTCCTAGTAAGAAATTAGACAGGGCCCAACCCACTTCAGATAAATGGCCATGCTCAATGAGTTGGAAAGGTGTAGGAAAACATTCTGTTTGTTGTACACAGTGCAAGCTTTGGCCACACAAGAGATGCAGTGAAATAGTAGGAGAGTTAACAGAGAGAGTAGTGTTTGTGTGTGGAAAATGTACAGGAACCATGTACTGATACATGGGAAACTGATTTCTTCAAATGTTCGAGAGGTGCTCTGGAAGTATTAGATAATTTCTGCTTCTTAGAAAACCTAATTTGCAGTGTAGGAGCATGTGCCAATAGTGAAACTGCTAGAATAAGAATAGGATGGAGTACGTTCAGAGAGCATTTACTTCTGTTGACAACCAAAGGTCTCTCTCTCTCTCTCTGAGTGAAAGGAAGACTGTATGATGTATGTGTATGGATTGCAATGCTACATGGTAGTAAGATGTGGGCCCAGAATGCAGAGGGCATGTGAAGACTATAGAGAAACAAAGCTGGCATGCTCTGCTGGATGTGCAATATCAGTGAACATGTGCAACAGAGCACTAGTGCATTGAGGGAAAAGTTAGGCATGAGAAGAATGAGAATCAGTGTGCTAGAGATAAGACTATGCTGATTTGGTTATGTTAATGTGTATGGATGAAGACAGTTGCATAAAGAAGTGGTGATAACTTAAAGAGGATGCCCAGGAAGGCATAGGATGAGGTACTGAAAGCTGATCTCAAAATACTGGGCTTCTTTACAAAGAAGATGACAAAGGACTGAGGTATGTGGTGCATTGCAGTGCTCAAGATGACCTGCCCATCACAGAAAAACAGAATCGATATCCTAAAACCGCCCTGGTAATGCTTGCCTATGCAGGCCACTGGTGCTGGTGTCACATAAAAAGCACTGGTGCTGGTGCCATGTAAAAAGTACTGGTGCTGGTGCCATGTAAAAAGTACTGGTGTCACATAAAAAGTACTAGTACTGGTACTATGTAAAATGCGCCTGGTACACTCTGTAAAGTAGTTGGCATTAGGAAGAGCAGCCAGCTTTAGAAATCTAGCCAAAACGGACTATGGAACGTGGTGCAGCTCCTAGACTCACCAGCACCTATCCAACTCATGCCAACATGGAATATGGGTGTTAAATGATGATGATGATGATGATGATGAAGCTGATGATAGTATACATATATATGTGTGTGTATATATATATGTATATCATATAGTTAATGTAGATGCATAATATTTCAAATCACAATACTTTTTACAGTCTATTTGTAAAGTTTTTTGAAAAAATGGAAGTCTATTACGGAAACATTATAAATATTCGTTGCAAAATCAATAATTTTGCAGTCTATTTTCAGTTAGAGTTTACTGATGTGATTTTCAGAACAATTGTAAATCCTTTCTCATCCATTCCATCATGCCTCAATGAACAATATGACAATAGAAGTATTAAACCTTTTGTTCTGGCATTAATCAAGGGTTAAATTGCACTAATTAGATTGAATCCATTGTCTCTTGATAACTTTTATGTAGAATCTGTTCTTTAGAATACTATACTCACATACATACACATATGTGTGCACACATATACTCATACATATACACACAACTACACACAGCCATATTTCTACACAGATGCACATATGTGCACATGAACACATGCTTACACACATAAACATTCCTTTATATTCATATATGCACACACATACGCCTATACATACTTAAATTTATACACAAACACACTCATGTGTGTGTGTGTGTTTAGCGAATTTGGTGGACTTGGCCACTCAAATTTTTGCAATCTGATCATAGACAGAGCACATTATCAACACATTACAGTAATGTGTTGTGCCTATGGTCAAAATTTTAATTTCAGTGATGAAGTTCCCTTCTTTGTTATGGTTTAATCAAGAGAGAGAGAAAATGCTTGTGACCTTTTCAGGTTTTCTGAAACTGCTGAGATTGATATGGTTGATGTTTATCTTTTGAAAGCTAATGTCTATCAGCAAAAAAATTGCCTAAGAAGAGATGATCAGAACAGCAGGAAGGAAGGAAGGATTGGGAGGGTTATTAGTGCATGGCCTGGCCTGACCTGATGAGTATGATGTGGAACGGCTAGCCCAAAGAATAAAAATGAATGTGTTGAGTGTGCTTTGGTCAAGATTGCATGCAACCGGCCAAATAGGAAGTGTGAAGCTTATTGTTGTGGCAATAAAATAGGCAGGAAGGAGAGTTAGTATAATTGTAGCTCAGTGGATATAGTGTTTGTGAATGAGACTTTGCTAATCAGTTGAACAGCCTTCTTTTGTTGCTGACTAACTCTAGATAACTCATATTGGCATACCTTACCCACCTAAGTGGTGGTACTTGCACACAGTTTTCCTGTGAGAAAAACATTCTTTTTGTTTTCTCTACATAGGAGAGATTATAGCACTGGTCATGGAATAAGAATGGACAATGAGTATTGGGTGAAAGAGTGGTGATGATAGAAGCCACTTGCAATATGACAGGATAACTGTAAGAATAGATGGTTGTTGGAAGAGTAGTGGGCAGATGTGATAGTAGAAGGTAGATGTGACAGTAACATGTAGCTATGACAGTGAAAGATAGCTCTGAAGTAGTGAGAAGCTGTGACAGGACAAGATGGATATAACAGGGATATCCAGGAAAGGCATTTCAATAAAAATATTGGCCAGATGTCAATGTGTATAAGATTGTGGAAATAATATGACAGAGCCATCTGACATACACCATTATTAAATATCAAATGTTAAAATGATAAAATAATATGATACGAATAGTGATGAGGATTATGGGGAAGATGATGAAAATATATAAACATTCATGTGAAACTTTCTTCTCCTTCTGAAAACCCCAAGCATGACACCCACATCTCTTGCGTTACACATTACTAATGAGCTGATCCATAAATGGAAAGAAATCCTGGAAGTAGGATCCTCAAAATACAAGGTAAACAACTAAAGAGCCCTCTTACTTAATTTATATTTAATGCTATCCCATCATGTCAATCATGTTTGTTTCCCTATTCAATCTCTACCAACAGCAAAATATACAACTATTCCTGTTCAACTTCTCTTACCAACTTCTCTATCACCCCCTCTATCTTTTAACTTTGTTTCTTCACATTGCATGCATACTTACACTTTTTTCATCTACCCTCTTGGTCATTGTATTCTTCTAATCACTCTCTCTTGATCTAACTTGCTTTCAATGAATGAAAAAAATGTAGAGTAGACCCTCTAGTTTTGGAGGAGACAACATAACTTCATTAATGTTGGAGCTATGAAAGAGACAACATAGGATTGTAGGATTCTTTAGTTTTACTGAAAATAGGACACTATCACTAGTGTTCGTGTCACATTAAATTCACCCAATACACTCCTTAAAATGGTTGTTGTTCGAATAAGCGTCCGACTATAGAAAACTGGTTAAAAATGGAATGTATGAGTGAAATGTAATCTATAGGGCAATAAATCTGAATAAGAACTGACCCAATCTGTTTCAACAAATCCCACCTGACTAATTCAAATATGGAAAAATGAATGTTCATTGATGATGGCGACGATGATGATTAAAGTGGTCTGCATCTGTGTCACTTATTTACTTTGAAAACTTACTAGAACAGTTATTCTATTTTTTTTTGCTTAAATCTAAAATTATTTGCTGTAAAACCAGAAGAAAGACTATTTTAAAAAGCAGTCTCATAACAAACCAAACACTTAATTGATTATCTAAATTCCAAAGAATAAACCCCTTCATGACTAGACATTCTATTGATTCTTATGTTCTGTTTGGAATTAATGGCTAGACATCAAATCAATACTGATGTTCAGCTCAAATATCAGCTCATTACAAAAGGGATTTATAATGAAATAATGTGTGTGTGTGTGTGTGTGTGTGTGTGTGTATGTGTGTGTGTGTGCACACACATGTGTGTGTACATACTTTTTGTTTCTAATTGGAAAAATGTTAAGCAAGTGACTTGATGGCTTCAGTTTTATGCATGGTGCTTATCAAAGTACCATGAATGAAACTTTCAGCATTGAGCCTCTTTTATAACTTTCAATTGATTGAAATTGAAAAAATACATGTACTCATGAATTGAGTTCTTTTTTATTATTATTGTGTGATCTACCAAATTTGTGTGAGTGTGTGTGTTTGTGTTTGAAGGGTCAGATAGTAGATACTTGGTAAATAGACAATTTTCAGATATTTTTCATTCTTGGGATTTTTTCTTTACTCTTTGTTTAATGAATTAATCAGAGCAGAAGTGGGCAGTTGTAATAATCTTTGCAGACCAGTTCAAACTGCTAACATTAAGGTTTTAGCAAGCTTTTAGCCCACTAATTTCATATAATGTTCGTTCATCCTTCGATAGCTGTAGGAATTAATCCAGTGAGGAACAGCAGCAACTCGTATGAGTTTTCGAAGATTTCATGTACATGGAGTATTTATTCCGATCCGGGATGAGAACATTTTACACAGCTTGTATATTAACATTCAACAGAACAGAATGGAAGTTGAATAAGAAAAGGATTTTGTTTTGCCGCCTTCCATGAATGATATAGAGGATTTAACAAAATTCAAATCAACACAAGGTTGTCCCGTAGCAGGAACAGAGATGTAGAAGATGTAGTTAGCTGCAGGCTGCATGGGAGAGGTGAAGAAGATGTTACTTGGCTGTGCACATCTTTTTATATCTATCTAACGAGCGCCACCTAGTTGTTAACGACGTGACAGGGGAGATAACTCTAGATGACTCACATTAAAACATGACGATACTGGATTCAAATAAAGTTACCTACAAGGTACTTGACACTGACCATGATGAACAGATGAAAATCAATTTTTATAGGAAAAGTATGTGTGGAGGGTGTTATAGGATATGTTATAGGGCTCAAAATTTTACAACAGAATGTACTTTGCTGATGCTTTGATTCCAATTCCATCTTTGCATATATATCCACTATAAACTGATTAAATTGGCAAAAAAGTGATGAAGTAGACTTCTACTTGATCTGATCATTAAAGTATAGGAAAAGAAATACTTCTGCCCATGCTTCTTCTGCAGGATTAAGTTATTTTTGTAGAGCCACTGCTCAACAATGAAAATGGCAACCTCATTACAAAACAGGGGCATTAAAATGTCGCTTCCCTAAAGGGTTCATTAACTGCATTTTCTAGAGTATATTCAGAGTCGTTACATAGTCATCATGTTGATGAATACCAAAGCAAACTTTCCTTCAAACTCTGGAACCCAGGAAGACATGGAATGAAATAGAGAGAAAGGATCTTCAAAAGTGACAACCAAGGACTGAGACAATTGATTATTGCTGTGCTTGAGAAGACACACTCAGCTAAGTAGAATCCATGTGCACTTCCCCCTCACCCACAATTTAATGCTGTCACCCCTTCCTGTCACATCTTCATCATCCTTCTCTTCTGTCTGTCTGTCTGTCTGTCTGTCTGTCTCTCTCTCTCTCTCTCTCTCTCCCCATTTTAGGTAGCCATGTTTCTATTCTAATGCAAGACACCTTTTCTGTCCCTTAATACAATTCCCTCTCCCATTTGAAAGGTTTTGTCCTGCAAGTTACTTGGTGACTTTACTGCTGCTGATATTACATAAAAAGCACCCAGTACAGTATATAAAATGGTTGATGGTACAACAGGTATCCAATTATAGAAACCAGGCCAAAAACAGAATACACGAGCATGTGAACATGATATGTTGTCTACATATTCAATCACAGTCTATCCATCTAAAAGAACAATAACTTTGAGTAAGAAGCAATGCAGTCATTCTGTATAGCACAACGTCTCTAGTATGTGTAGAATAATAAAACACTTAAACTATACTGCAAGATATACACAATACCAAAGTTAGCTGGTATTTTCTATTACTGTGCATTCAAGCTGACTCAGACTGCAACAGGCCATAAAAGCATGGAAAAAAAAATTACGTAAAATATTGCTGCTGCTGATAGATTCTTGTACATATATGGACTTGTACAGGCACTTAGACTGGAGAAAGCTGCTCAATTAATAGTAAGCTTATAAGCCTTATCACATTTACAGCTGATTTATAGCTAACAAACAAGTCCGAGTGTGTGTGTGTGTGTGGATGGATGGATGGATGGATGGATGATGATGATGATGATGTATGCTTGTGTGTTTGAAAAAAAGTATTTAAAAGCATAAAAAATATTTTCATTTAGACAAAAAAATCAGTTTCTGTTTTAAATGAAGTAATTTATACTAGATTAAAAAGTTTGCTTCAATCCATATTTTATTTGGTGGAAAAACAGTTTGAATTCAACATTGATAAGCTAGTTGTTATAGCAGATTTAGTTTGGTTTTGTCAATAGTTTATAAGCTTGTTCTCAATTCAAATGAAACTGCAGTACAAATGTTTTTTTCACAAGTGAAATCTGTCTATTATTCCACATTAAAATGTATTAAAAAAAATCAATATGTATGTGACAAAAATTCAGATTATTTGTTTTCATTATAAAGAGCCAGCAGTCATTTATTCACAGTTTACCATTTAAAAGATAATAGCAACAAAAGTAAAAAAGATGTATTTTTCAAAGATCTATTTTTATGGACTCTACATGTATTCTTTTACTCATTTTACTAAATAGAATTGAAAATTTTTCAAAGAAGCTCTGACTCTTATTATTTTGATTATTTTGTTTATGTTTAGATTTTGTGTTTCAAGAAATTCTTTGTTGCTTCTTTTTTTTTGCCATTCAATTTGTCTTAATTTATTTTGAAATTAAAAAGTAAAAATAACTGGATAGCAAAAACAATGAGTTATAAGATGTTTATTTTTTAAATCAAGAATTTGCTATTATTTTTACAATTATTAAAATCATATCAATTTGAATATATTTCTGTAGTTTTTCAGAGTAGTAGAAGTGGTAAATGGCTGCTCAGCTGCTCAGATATCTTAGTTATCTCAGCTGTGTCAACCAATCTTAGTCACCCTTAGCAGCTTCAGCCAGCCTTAGTCAGCCTCAACTAGCCTCAGCCACCTCTAGTTGATTAGAATCAATAGCAAATACTTGCAGAGTTATTGTGGTAAGTCTGACCAAACAGCAAAATTTCAAGAGAGTATTTTGAGAATAGAAATGATGGAAAAAATGAAAAGGAGGAAATAATATCTCATTTTGTTCTCTTATGCCTACCAACAACTATTTAATGATAGTCAGGACTGTAGCATTTGTGTTTCTTGTGGATTTAAATGCTTGATCTCTAAAGGCAAATATTTTCTCCCAGTATGAACACTGATTTGCTCTTTTTGTTAGCAGTTAGTGTAAAACTTAATGAATTCAAATTGCAAATGGTAAATAATATCTTTTGGTAACAACATTGTTTCTTCATCATCATGGACACCAAATGCAAACAAATTTATAATGTACTAAATCAAAAGAAATAGGATTAATCCCAGATTTCCCTTTAAATATTCTGATATGTGCTGATGAAATTAATAAAGTGAGTTGGTCCTTAACAAAGAGAAATTAAAAACGGAAAAACTAAAGTGATGATGGATACATAATTTTTAAAGAAAGTTATAGCTTAGAATATAAAAAAGATAAAACAGCAATACAAATGCTATATATTTGAAAATAGTGTTCTTTATAATCATGTGATCAAATGGAATATATTGAAATTCAGAAGAAAATGTATGACAGTAATCTTTGCTAAGCCCAAAAGTATTGATAATTATGAAGACTTAGCAGGTAATCATATTGAATAAAAAGAATTGCAATAAGATCTGGTAATATACATCTCTAATCACTTACATATCAGAAATGAAGAAAACCATTAAAAAAAAAACTATCAAAGCAAGAAATGAGAGGAGAACATTCGTATAACTTTATAGTAAAGATAGTAATCCCATTATAAATAACTCTTGTTAGAAGCATTTCTAAACACTACATTATCCTCTGGGCACTAACAAAAAATGTAAATATGGAAATGCTGAAAATACACAAATGTATTTTGCTCAATGCAACAATGCCATAGGAATAAAAGAATAGTTGATATCTTAATAATGTCTTTAGATCCAGAATCTGTAAAGTCTCGAGAGACAGATAGGATACCAAATATTATATACATTCTACTATATCCTATCTTTATATTTGCAAGAAGTAATCCAAGAAAGCTTGTTCATATTAACCTGTCTGGAAAAACCATTCAATTTAAAGCAAAAGCAAAAGAACAGAAAGAAACATTTTTCTTTATAAGATGTAAAAAACATTAAGTTTCTGAAACATTTTGAAAGTGCTTTATTTGTTTGTTTGTTTTTTTTGTCTGTATATACGCATGTCAGCATGCAGATATTGTATGTGTATGTATGCATGTGTATGTCTAAGTGTGTACACGTGCGTGAGTGTGAACTTGCATGCATGTTTTTTTTGTAAGTATGCATGTACATAGAGGCATGTATGTGCTGTGCATATATTAGAATTCTTCCTTGAAGGGAGCTGGTTCTTAACAAAGAAACAAAAGCTTTATTGCTGGAATGTGGATAACAACGGTGATAATGGTTACTTTTGAACTTATGTAAGTCTTGCATATTTTTATTGTTCCACTTATAGATTGTAGCTGTAAAGTGCATGTTAGCTAGTCTTGTTCTATTTCTAAAAATCTTAGATTTTCCAGATTGTCACTTAGATATTTACTGACATATCCAAGTGCACTAATGATTATTAATATAAATGTGAATATACACTGAAACACACACACAAAAAAAAAACAAAAAAAAACGCGACTTTTTCAAAATTCTGAAAATTTATTTTCGGGGACGTAAGTGTAAATATTCCAAGACATGCTGTTTTATGGCTGAGACCTAAACTGCAGGTAACCTTTCAACTTTCCCTGAAGCGAGACGCCAAAACGCAGCTGCATTGAATAGATACGTACGGTGTAATTTGAGAGGGATTCGTCTACTATTTCTATCAGCTCAAGCATTCATTAACCTTTATACATCATAAACTGAAATAATTTTGAGAGAAATTTAGCTGCTACTTCTAACAGGCCCATCGACATCGTAGAAACATCCATCTATGGTCAATAAGTGTATACATGCATGTACCACTAGGCTGTAATTTGAGGAAGATATGATTACTATATAGGGCCGATTTTGGTGCCCCTTATATATGTAATTCTAAATATAAGCAATAATAAGCCATAAGATAAATTGTTATTTTTGAAAATAGAACAAAATTAATAGTAAGATAGAAAATGATATTTATTTTTTGCACAGTTCCATTTTATTTATGTTTGAAAAGTTTCCTACATTTTGTTTTAATTTCAAAATCTTTGATCAGATCCTCACTATGACACCATGAACATATCGAAATTATATTTCCGATAATATAAGACACTTCGAAAATATCTTGGTAAATTTAAAATGATTCTTTTGTGCCGTAAGACACTTACCATTTCTGAGTTGCCCCCCCCTCCTCCATTCCCCACTTCCCTGGATGCCCTAAGCACGATATTATTTTGCTTAATGCCTTAATCCAGCGCTGCTACTATATCTATCAGGTCTAGCATACATAATAAATTACAGTTTGCTTTAATCAGATTTTAATTGACATTTAATTATCGTAATGAAATAAATGCATGTAAAAGAGACAGTTACAGACACATATGTAATGTGCTATATGTCAAAGAATATTTAGATAAAATATTAAACGCTGGCCGAATTCTAAATGCTACACACAAAACTGATGACAAAGTGCCATGGCGAAATGAAATATAATGGAAAATTGATCCTAAGTCATCTCGACGTAATAAACAACATGGAAATACGACCAGAGATCCCACATGCATGTCCGCAAACACACACACACACACACACACACACACACACACACACACAAGGACTCGTATGTAGTTTGTAGAGAGAAAATGGTAAACGTGTCTACATTAAGAACTATCAAACAAGGCGAATAAAGACAAAAAATAAAAAAAGAACTCAAAATCCTTCTAAAACTCCAAGAATGATAATCTAACACGTAAGAGACTTTTCCTCTTCGCCTCCTCCACAGTTAAAAGTAAAAAAAAGAAAAGAAAATATCGATTATGCTTATCTATAATGTTAATTTCAATTTTAAACGACTATGAGGCATTCATTTCCTTGCCTCTATCTCTTCATTTCTTTTCTCCACTGTTAAGAGAGTAAGAAAAAAAGAAAAGAAGAAAAGAAAATTGGTCGTGTAGAATTCCTAAGGATTTTAAATGAACATAGACCAACTAATTTCCTCTACTGAGGAGCCCAGAAGAAAGGCGGGATCTAGTCGGTTTGGCTGCCAGCATCAATTTTGTTCGAATTGATTTCTTATTCGGTGTAATGATACGCTTTTATTGACTAATGAATGACGTGAAAATCATTTTCGCTATAAATCAATAAATAAATAGTTATTAGCAATTAAAATTTGAAAATTTTGGTAATTTTAGCCAATCGTAAGACACACACACATTCATGCCCGTTTCCATAGTAACAAGTGGAAAATGAGAATTATTTGTCTGCGAGAAAGCATCTGCTGACAAATATATTCAAACCACTTGTTTTACCTATCTGTTGACAGTTAAGCATGTGAATTTATGAACTGGTCAACAAAATGTTTTTTTTTAAATATTTAATTTGTAACGTGTTGTTCATCGCATTAAATGCGTATTGAATACTTAAAACTTCTTTACTCGTTTTTTTTTTAGTTATGAAGGTGGTTGTGAAATGTGCTAAAAATAACAGCTAAATAACGCTTTTGGGATAAATCTTTCTAATTAACATAAGTATTTATTTACATGAAAGAAAATTACTGGAGAACTTTCATCTAATTCTTCCAAATCTTTCCATTAAAACTGTATTGAAACCATTTGTGGGGAAAATTGTAATGTGTTTATCGCTTGTAACGTGTTGTTCATCGCATTTGCATTAAATACATATTGAATGCCTAAAACTACTTGTTTACTCATTTCTTTTTGTCATTGATGTGTGCTAAAAATAACAAAATCACGGTTTTTTTTCTTTCGGATAAATCTTTTAAATTCGTGCTATCGCATTAAATTGTGGTTAAAAGATGTTGATATACCACAATATACAAATCTTTGGCTGCTGTTTCTAACAACTCTAGCATTCATTACCGCTTTTATACATCATGAATTAAATATTTTTGTTTTGGAGGGTGTGATTGGAAGGAGACTTACGTTACTTCTAAACAGGGGCATCTAGAAACGTCCCACTATGGTCAATAAACATATACATACATAAAACAGTAGACGGTACTTTGGCTGCTATATCTATCAGGTTTTGCATATATCAAAAATATTCATGTTCGTTTTAAAACTTTGACATTTGATTATAGTAATGAAATATATGCATAAAATAAATACGGTAAAACGCGCGCGCACACACGCACACACACACACACACACACACACACACACACACACACACACACACACACACACACACACACAAACACACACACACAGACACACACGCACACACACACACACACATAAGTTAGAAATAGCAGTTGAATTATACATAGATTAATCATTATTTATATAACGTCTGCAAAAAGATTTCATTCGGAATGTATATTTGAGTTGTGTTCTATCAGCTCCAGGACAAGGTTTGGTTGCTATTTTTAGAAAGTATGGTTAATTTGAAGGGGATTTGGCGACAATTTCTGCCAGCTCTAGCATACATTAAGCTTTATACATCATAGATTTAAATATTTTTTTTAGTGTGGAGTGATTTGAGGGAGATTTAGCTGCCATTTCTAACAGAACCATTACAACGTAGAGATATCCCACAATAGTCAAAAGATATATACATAAAGCAGTAGGATGTAATTTGAGGAAGATTTGGCTGCTCTATCTACCAAGTCTAGCATACATCATAAATTTCAATGATTGTTTTAATAAGAGTTTAATCTTCCATATATTTTTTTAGAAATACATGTTTAGTATGTACTTCCGAAAACACATGTGCAATGATATGCACTAATCTCTTTTATACAGTCCCCAGCCGGAGAGAAGTATTCATGATCAGGTTACAGTTTATGCGTTTGTACGAACAGAAGTAACCTTTTATTTGAATTTTTACTTGGCAAATCTTGCATGTTTGAATATCTCTATACCACCATTTGCTATTTCTGTATGATATAAGCCATTCAAAAATTTTTATTGATTTTTTTTTTTACATATCTATTATCATTAATAGTGTGTTTTCTTCCTGTTTGTTTAATGCTAATAATGTTTTGTTTTAAGCCTGTGTCAGCTGTTGACAACATTTTGTGTTGAAATTTTTTCGGTAGTAGGATTCACTCTTATTATTATTACAGCTTGTGTTTCATTTTTTTTCAGTTAATATTTTTCATTTATTCATCATTGTTTTTTTAACATTAAATGCCCATTCTGTTAAAAACTGCGTTGCAATATTTCATCTTATAACTGTTTGCTTTTGCATTTTCAACTGTTACATGCTTCCATTGCATTAACAAAGGTAACTATATTTTTAGTATTTTTCTTTTCAACATAAATCTATATTGTTATTAAATATCTACATATGAGCTTGCTTCACTTCACTTTAATTTTGTATGTAGCAATATTTGATTATATAACTGAATGTTATATATAAACAAACAATACACTTCTTTCATTCGGTTTGTATCAAAAGTGTGACAATAATGTGAATGAGATTGGCTTAATTTTTCACTACACGTAAACGAGATAGGATAACGGTATTTACGATGGTAGTGTGCTTAGTAACGAATACTAACTGTATTAAAATGCATCGAAGTGTAAGTGTATGTTTGTGTGTGTGTGTGTGTGCATATAGACTTAGTAGTATTTAGGCAGTACTTTTTCAATGCTTTATAAATAAATGTACTTTCTTTCAACATAGTTGAATTTCATCTTGTAGCTTTTGTTTTACTTTGCTACTGTTGACGTTCGAGCTTCTTTCGTGTTGCATGTCTTGCCAGCGTTCTTGCTACATACATGCCACATGTATTCTTGCGCAGATATACTGTAGGAATATATGATACAATGATATCAAATCAATGTAAGACATGCTATCTTAAAGATAGCGTCTTCACAGAAGTGTGTGCATGTGTGTGTGTGAGTGTGTGTGTGTGTGTGAGAGTAAGGTTGAGGCATTTGGAGGTATCTTAAAATTCAAAACCTACAGCTTTTCAAACTAGGCATTGACTACATTTATCTCACCTGTCTTGGTGTCTCTGACCAGATTGTCCGTCATCTCTGCGTAATGCAGTTATTGACCTTAGTTTGCTTTTGTGTAGCTTCATTAAAACTTCTATAAAGCTTCTCACTACACAAACATTTGTTGATTTGTTGCAAGAACTACTTGAGGTTAAATATTTGAAGGAACTATCAGTGATAATGAAAAATAACTTCTAGTAAACAATAAGATTTTTATATTGGGAGTAATTATTTGATCACATATTACAAAAAATTTGGAAGAAATTTCTTACACTTGGAATTTGTGTACGTGAGCATATTAAACTGTTTGAGGCATCAAATTTGTTACCTGCCGTTTCAACTTTCAAATCTCACTGGAATGGACTATATCCCCCTTTCCTGAATAGTGAGGCCGAATATGCTACTTGACTTAAAAACATTACCTGGTTCATTGGTGTCTTTAGCAGAATTCGCAGTGTCATAAGTATTCATAATCCAAAAATTAACTATCTTATCATCAACTCATCTCAGAGATTTAAATACTAAAGAATTACGCACACACACGCACACACACACGCACGCAATATATGAAAGGAGAAAATGTAGAAATGCGATTGGTGCAAAGTGTTATATTTTTGCATCAGTGAAAACTAAAAGAAAAGAAGGACGATATTAAGAGTCTGTTGTAGGAATATAACTTTCAGATAGACAGAATACAGATAAGAGAGATTATCATTATATCTCTGACAAGACAGATGATAGGTGATAGATGATAGATACCTTTTCGCAGGTGAAGTACAGATGTGCTTGGAAGGGGATTAACAAATTTAATCTTGGCTTTTTGTTAACAAGTTAACGAAATTGGAGTTTAGTACTGGAGTTGGTTAGCAGATGGGCGATGGAATGACGGCCTCTTGACAGACGTCTACTGTAACTAGTAGCAGAACAGGAGAATTCCTACTGCTGTTAGTATGTGTGAGGTAGCCTGCTGAGGAAGGATGTGCCAGATAGACCTGTCCGATGTGCGCGCAGAGCAACGAAGCCATTCTGCACGCACTCGTACAGTGCCCGGGCATTGCTCATTTGTGGAGTTATGCCGAATAGCTGCTGTTGCCTGTGGAACAGATCTGTCTGTTGACCGACTCCATAGAGGTGACTGCCCCGCCACATTTCTTTATTCGGTCAGGTAGTGCAGTTTTCCTTTGCATGGTGGCTGAGGTGAAGGGGGTTGTCTTGTGGACGAGGTTGAAAAGCTAGCGGACAGAGACACTGCCCTTATCGAATTTTTCAAGTTTCACTTGAAAAGGTATGCGAGAATAGAGACCGAGGTTCTGTCCTCGAGTGAATTTATTGAAAGGTGGGTGAAAGTTGCGTAAATGATAAGAGCAGATGGTATCGCTCTGAGTATGGACCTAAGTATAGATTTCTAGAGAACAAAAATTGAAGAGGGTACTTACTCTTGGTGTTTAGAGGAATCTTGCATGGTGAAGATCCTCGATTATTCTTAGCGGCCCGCCTGTATCAGGAGGACCATATCACTATCATCTTTTTTCCCTTCTTTCTTTTTACTGTTCTATACTATGTATGCTTCCCTCTATTGTTTTATTGTATACCGTGTATACTTTGTATATATATATATATATACAATTGATGAATTTTCGTTTTTGAAGATCTTTCTTATAATGAAATTGTTCCTTTGCCGCCTGCATTTCATGCTTAAGAGCAATTAATTTGCCCGTTAATGTTTCTTGTTGATGGTTCCTATAGACTTTAAATAATCTATCATAAAGTTGCAGCTGGTTGTTCGTGAATTTATCATTCACTTTACATTTAATGATAGTGTCTAGTTGTCGAAAATTTTTCTTAAGTTTGTCGACATGTGTCTGGTGAAAACTAATCTATTTTGGTTATTTCTTCTCACTGCGATCGATCTACGCTATTGCCTTCTGCTGGTGAATGGTAACAGCAGACCGATATAGTAGAACATTCAGTGTCCAAAATTTAGGATTTTCAGTCTCTGCTAATCGTTTTTCTGTTATTTGGTCCATCGCGTATAACATTAGATCGGTTTGTTTTCTATCGACTTGTATGTGTGTATGTATGTATGTATGTATGAATGAATGCATATATATGTATATACTGAATTTATGAATCTTACAAGATTTGATCAGTTTTCTCTGTTTTCTCTGTTTTCTCTGGTTTTTTTTAGTATTATAAGAACAAAGAACAGTACTAGTCCTAAGAGTCATTAGTTTAACAATTTAGAATACAACTATTGTGTTTTATGTATTCAATACTTAAATTGCTTCTCCGGTTAAAAGACAGAACAAAACAAACATGTAAAAACTAAAGACACACACACACACACACACACACACACGCACACACGCACTCACTCACTCAATCACACATACATAGAAAATAGATACATAGGTATAGATATCTGTATGTATATACACATATACATGTATGCATATATATGCTGTGTTTTCCAAACTGGAAGCGAACACCTCTCTCCATGTGATCGGCTTGAAAAATTAAGGACATTTTCCTACCTTTTTTAACACGAAACCAATGGTAACCTTAATTCACAAATAAAGAAATTATATTCACCAATGCAGCATTGAGCACTCATTTTCATCGTTC
>NC_068982.1:151955294-151956690 GCF_001194135.2 Octopus bimaculoides | reverse complement strand
ATATATATATATATATAAGAATATAAAAAATAGGACAAGAACGCAAAAATTATTACAAACAACCACAGTGCCGAATCTAATCTGAGGAACTGCAATTTTAAAGATAGACTTGCTGTCCGTTAGAAGGTAAATGTCTTGAAAAAATAATTGTTTATAAAGCTAAAGTGCAAATAGATGGCTCACAAGAATATAAAACTTACACAGGGGCTTCGGAAAATTCATTCAAGACTCGGTGTTATTCCCACCGAAATTCTTTCCAATACCCGCGAGATACATATATATGCATTTGTATTTATTTATATTTTGCCTATATTTGTCTTTATATGTATGTAGCCGTGTACCAACGCCTGTATGTTTAGTATATATATGTATATATAGGTTGTTTGCTATGTGTATGTATTGCTAAATGTATATGTATTTTAGGATGTTAGTCCTTTGTTAAAAGTCTTCTTTTTTTAAACGGATACATCTTTTAATTTATTTAAATTTATTATTATTTTTGCCACTAATTATTTATCCTGGGTATTCAAGTCTTTTTTCCTTCTACATATTTTTGATTTAAGGTTTTCTTCGATTTTTATAATAATATGATTTTAAACTGTAATTGTAATTTCGTACAACCGGTTGAGAAAAGACCATTAGTTGAAAGGACCAATGAAACAAAACCATTTTCAAATGTGTATCTATCAAAGTAATTGTATATCTATGCATATAACCTTATTTTGTTCCATTCTAAACGGTCCGACGAACGGGAACGTGAAACTCCGAGTAACAGTTTTAGTGATATCTTTGCTGGTCTTTTAATAAAGCATATTACTCTACCTCCGGTATCCGAGTACTATTTTTTCCACCTTGTTTCGCATTTATGTGCTTACTCTGGTACACACACACACACACACATACGTGCATGTATTCAAACCGTTCGACGCGGTTTGACAACTATCATTACTCCATATAGGCTATTGTGCAGAATCCGAGCTACCATAGAAATAGACAAAGAGCATCTTTATTACGTCCATTGGTTGTGTAATGATACGAGGTACATTAATGAAGTTAGGAATATATTGATTAGGATATCTAATTTTTCTGTGAATGAGAGAATCTTAATCAATAACACAGGGTATTATATCGACGCTTTCAGTATGGTGGGATATGGTGATTGGGTTAGATTTATTGCTGATAGCAACCTTAAGAGATCTCTTATGGAGTGTAAGAATATAAAGTTACAACCGTGGAGTATAGCGGGGATCTTCCAGTTTCCGTCTACCAAATTCACTAATGAGGCTTTGGTGGGCCCAAGGCTATAGTAGAAGACACTTGCCCAAGGTACTGCGCAGTGGGACAATTACATACACACAGAACTACATACATTTATACACACACGCACACACACACA
>NC_068982.1:151953630-151955170 GCF_001194135.2 Octopus bimaculoides | reverse complement strand
CATATACACACACATAGCTAGTATTCGATGAGTGTACTTCGTTTCTATCCAGTTCATTCTATCTGTAGTCAATAAAATCAAGCGATATCTTTCTAAGCAGACACGCATAGCTACATAATTCACATTGTAGAATGTAACACCTAATACCAATATATTTGTAGTTAAACAGAATTTTTAAAATTGTTGCTATTGTCAGAAATGATAAAGAATAAATTGATTTTATAAAACTGAACAAAATTTTATTTAGAGAGAGAGAGAGGGATTATATAATTATCAGAAAATTATTTAATTTGATTCATTTATACACAAAATGTTTTTTTTCTCTGTTATACGATATTTTGACTGAAAATTAAGAACATTATTTGATGGAATTTTATTGTTCGCTCTCTGCGTTATTGTTGTATTTGTTTAAGATCCTAATTAGATAAAAATAAGAGAATAGATTAAAAAAAAAACGAAAAAAAAGATAGTTACTATTGAAATACACCTGAACAGTAACTGAATGTTTGATTAGTGGTGATGGTCATTCATACAACATGAGAATGGCAGAATATTATAAATTATGTTGGTGGTGAGTAGAGTTCCCCTAATAATTGGCAAGTACTTATTTGACAAGAAAATGAAAAGCTTTCTGAATTCTAATCATGATTAGAATTCAGAAAGCCATAAGGCATTTAGTCCAGCTCTCTCTCAATTTGTTACGGCACAACCAACGCTTCTAATGATTATTTTTTCTAATAAAGTCAGAAAATTACAAGTGTTGTTTCTTAACTACGTACATCATAGTTTTTCAGCTTCACTATCGCAGTACTAACGGTGTTTTCCGCGTTAGGAATCCTTTGCATTTTTGGTTGGTAGAACCTAAGAGTATTGTTTTTAGGGTGGTGTATGTTGTGCAAGGTAAGTTAGATTCCTAGTTCAACTATTTAAGGTTTCATAGCTTGATCTTCTATTCTATCTTCATCATCATCATCATCATCATCATCATCATCATCATCATCATCATCATCATCATCATTCTTTCAACTCGGGTGTTATTAGAACACCCGCGCTTTTGTATACGTAGTGGGCTTGCTACCTACCATCTATAGTACCATGCTATCTCTTCTTTTCGACTATTTAATACTTTCCTCTTGATTTTTGCAACTGGTCTACCTGTCTTTGCAACCCTCTTTCCCACCAGTATTTTCTTTCTGTCGTTTGGAGTTGTGATATCTTCGCTCCAAGTTTTTCCGTTACTGTAACTGCTGCAACACACAATAAGTTGTTGGTCATGGTGATATCATTACTTCTGATCTTGTCCAAGACCAATTACCATTACTTCTGATCTTGTCTAAGACTTGCTTAACTATCTGTACCTATTTCAGTATTGTTTTTCTATATTTATTATTATTATTATTATTATTATTATTATTATTATTATTATTATTATTATTATTATTATTATTATTATTATTATTATTATTATTTTATGTTTGACTTTTGTTTTGCATTTGTACAAGTTGGATCCAAGTCTCACCCAGAGACCTCAAGAGACAAC
>NC_068982.1:151948189-151950307 GCF_001194135.2 Octopus bimaculoides | reverse complement strand
ATCTAGTGTTATATTGCTACTTTTAACTAATTTTCCTCTTTTCAGGGTTGCTTTGGCACATTTTTCTAATCCGAATTTCATTTCTATTTCCTTGGTAAAGCCGTGTACTGTCTGTAGTAGTGTTTCTAGCTCTTTGTCGTTTTTTGCATATAATTTTAGGTCATCCATATATAGAAGGTGGCTGACTGTTTTTCCATAGCATTTGTAACCGCATCCAGTTCTATTTAGCAATTCTGTTAAAAGTGTTATTATTCTGTTATTATTATTATTATTATTATTATTATTATTATTATTATTATTATTATTATTATTATTATTGAGCATGGTGGTGATGATGATGACAAAAATAAGCAACAGCAATAGGACTGGATATGTGAGTGTATGTGTATGTTTGTAAGTAATTATAAGTAGATGTGTATGTTTATAAGTAATTATGAGTGTGCGTGTATTAGTGTTTTTTACTTGCTAATAATAATTTTATCAGAAAAAAAAAACGCTACTGAGCCAAAACAAAATACTAAATAATCAATAGATATTTAGTTAACTTATTAATCGATTAGTATTATTAGCATTGTTAGTTGATAGACAATTAGCTGTGTTATATAGAAAGGCGTTCCAGGAAATGTTATATCATCTATTGTTCCACCCTCCTCATACATCACCCTTAACTCTCTTCTACAATTCTCTATATTTTTATATCAAGGTGTTATGTTATGCTAGAATATTCTCGGAACGTTTGTCTATTTTGTTTAACACTGTATATGTTTGTGTGTGTGTGCATGCATGTAAAGCATCTACACACACACACACAAACACACACACACATATATGCATGTATATGTATATACATGCATACATATATGTGTGTATGTGTGTGTGCATATACATATATACATATATGTATATGTTACACACACGTCTCTGTGTGAACACACACACACACCCACACACACACACACACACACACACACATATATATATATATATATATATATATATATATATATATATATATATATATATATATATATATATATCAAACTAGATTTCTCGTCTACCTTCACACCCAAATGTATAAATGCATAATTAGATTGTGTGAAATCAGCAATATCTGGCGAAGTCATCTCGTCTAAGACATGTCTTCATTTTTATTTTTATATATTTTTAATGCCTGTAATCAATAAAACATTTCTAAAGAATCTACAGAACATTTTAAAACCATAAACATGTCTGAAAAAACATTAGAAAATCACTGGATATGCTTGTTTGGGTGTTGGTGTTGTTTAGCCCATGGTCAATATCGATCAAACAGACCCATAATCATATACATTTCAGACGCGACCACCTTTTTCTTTCAGAGTGTATCACAGTATGTCAAGGCCTGCGTTGTTTATAGCATCATTTGTCTTTGTTATTTAGCTTCCGTCAACTCTGACCGGGCAAACTTATAATCAGAGATTTTCATCGTAATCATGCTACTTTCTGTTTAACAATAATGTATCAAGGGCTGTTGTTCCGCGTGCTCTTCCCAAAAATATGGTAAATTATTCAACGTGAACTTCCTTATCGTTTATTTTGTTTAACCCTACGTCAGCCCTAAACGTGTATATCTATAATCAAATGCATTATAACCGGGCCATTTCTCTTTTATTTAGAGAGAGAGAGACAATGTGTAAAGGACACATTATCCAAACTTATGTTTGTTGCTTAATCCTTATAGAGCAGGCCTGCCATCAAAGATATCCTAGCCATGACTATTCCGTCTTTTGTTCAGACAGCGTGTTATGACACACATTATCCAATATATACTCCCTTGTTTTTCTTGTTCAGCTCCGGATCACACGGATCCAGCCTCGCTATACTATCTTTCATTCGAACAATTTGTAATGTATCTCTCTTCTTTCATTATACTAGGCTGTAACTTCATGGAGATTTCAGTGCTATATCTGGCAGGTCCCATAAATGCTACTTAGTTGGCTCTGTCTAAATGTCATGTAATGCGCAAGCGCATATATAAGCATCAATATTTGAATGCATGCATGTGTGTGTGTATATATGTAAGTATAAATGTATTTGTGTATAAATGTGTGTGTGTGTATAAGTCTATATATATATATA
>NC_068982.1:151944692-151947979 GCF_001194135.2 Octopus bimaculoides | reverse complement strand
AGAGAGAGAGAGAGAGAGAGAGAGAGAGAGAGAGAGATATGCTTTTGAACCAGTTAAGTGTCCCACCTGTAAGGAATCGATGCTAGATGTGTCGAAACAATTGTGATTAATAAAAATTCTCGTATACTCCATTTCCGTCTTTCATTTAACACACGCACACACATGTACGTACGTATGTATGTATGTATGCTGACATTCCGTCAGTGTCTGAAAGGTGAAGACTTGGCCATGCCATACTAGTGTATGACTTTCTCATTGTGAGTGCCCATGGTAGGAAAGCACAGTATCTTGACAGGAAAGAAGAAGGGAGCGCAAAAAGTGGTCATACTCAATAGTGAGTAGTTGGCTACCATGTATGTATGTGTCACTGTGTTATTCCGTGCCTGTGTATTCAGTCACCGGCAAATTACGGTCCGCGAAACTTTCTGAACGGCACGACTAACGAAAAATTACCTTGAATTATTTAGTAGTGCAGCCTGCCTGATGGTGAGTAATGTCTTATGCGGCTGCCTTCTCGAAAACCGTTGCTCATGCCTGGTATAGATGTTCAAAAGTTCAATACTTATTAATGCTGATGTCATAAAGGTATTTTACAAATACAAAATGGCGAAATACAAATACAAATGGCGAGTAAAACCTGAAGATTTTCTTACAATGTTTACACTGGCCAGATATCTACAGATTTCGAGGCTTATCTATGTAAATACAAAAACAAACAAAGATTCTGCAGAAAATAAAGGAATTTCTCTGGGCATCGACACAATAAATCACGAATTGACAGTTGCACAATGTAAAACAATGTCAAAATACATCGCCTGAGCAAAATGATACGTATTCTCATGAACTAAATGGTAAACATCGTCAGTGTGCGTGTGTATGTATATATGTGGGTATATGCGTGTTTATGTGTGAATAGATTTCAGACGCCTTCGTTAATTTCGTTAACCGTATTTAACTGCATTGTATTTATGTTTGATATCGAAAATATGAGAAACAGTAAAACTTGCGGTCAGTTTCTCTCTATAATTTAATTACCAAATATGTCCCGGTGTCACTTAAAAGTGACATAAAATTTAGGTAGGTATTGTCCAGTGTTGTCCGAGGTTATTCATAATAATATAACACCACAAACAAGATTTTATTATGATCCAGTAAGTTATGGTTAAGGCTCTATTTCCGTTAACGACGGCTGATAATACGTGAATGTTTGTAATTGTTTCCCTTGCTTGCTAGGCAAAAGAAAACGCTTAAGTTTTTTTCCTCACCCTTTTATTATGCTAAAGTAGATGTCTAACAACAACCCAGTGCGTCTCAATCCAAATATATGGAAACACACTTTTCAGTATCTCAGTCACAATCTATGGAAACACTATATTATATCGTTCTCCTCCTCTTGGATAGGAAATTTAAATTGAGATCTGCCAAATCGCAACGCAGATAAGTCATTTCGGATCTAAATTCTAAAAATTTTAGTGCATTTCAAGATGAAGATATGTCTCAGACTCTTCCTTTATGATTTAATGATGTAAGCAACACACTCAAATTACTGGATCACAGGTTCACCGTTTCTTGTCTCCACGCCCATTTGCTGTTTCTTACCTCTTCTTAACACACTCATCTCCTTTCCTTTTATCACTCTTGTTATATGACCGCCATCAGTTCTCATGGCAAATAGTTTACTAATAATATATTTCTTAGAACCTCATTTTACTGAAATTCTTCTCTGCCTAGGTCGGTTCAAACTGTACAGTCTGTGAGAGCGCGCAATAACCATGAAAATTGATACTCTTCCTCTCATAAAGAAAGTTTAAAAATAATACGACTTACAAGTATAAGTCCGAACAAGATTGTTAAACATTGAACGTCTTCAGAACTTTTAATGAGTGTCTACTTGAACAAAACTAAATGTACACAATTACCTGAATATTCAACGAAAAATACACTGAGAAATAACATTGAATTTCTTACATAATTTAACTTATATTCACATTTTAAAATCATCTCTTCTCAGAAATTTAAATCAATAAGTTATTTACTGCGTAAAATCGAAGAACCAAATTAATGTAATATCAGATTTTCAGTTTCTTAGAGGGAGTATCTGGGTGACATACCTTCACCATGACTGATTTCGTTTTCCACTACAAGACAGATTTATTTGCCTAAAGCTTTTTACTCAATTTTAAACATTGATTTCTTAGAAACAAGAATTGATAAAAGAGGGAACAACAAATCATCCTCAGGATATTACAGGTAGTTATTATATCGATTGCAGAGGCTAAATTAAAAGTTGACCAGAGTAGTATTTGAAAATAAGGAGTAAGAAAACAAAATAAATTTTTCTTTTTATCTGGTAACTACTATTTATGCCAACTATTTGCTTGTACTTAAATGAAAATATCAGTTACTTCTTTTAGATTTGCCTATTCAACGTAACAATTCTGACAACACTAAAATGTACGTGGAAAGAAATCAATAAATTTGCCTATGAAAATGAACAATTCTATCGGCTCTATAAATGTATATAGAATCAATATCTTACATCTACACAAATAAAATGTCTCCGAAAGAATTGTCATAGCTGAAAACACTCTATTATCATCGTTGGGAAGATATTTCCGTCCCCTACTAAGTATTTATTCAAATAATCAACTGAGCTCACACAAGATTGATTAACAATTTAGAGAATTATTGACACATTTTTGGACAAGGGTAATTCTAGCAAACGATAGATGTAATCGATTGAAAAACACAGTATATCACAGTTATTTATTATATACAGACATATATAGAATCCGAAATAACTGAAAGTAAGGTATAAATTGGAAGAGATGAGACTGAATAGTCTAAGAATTTTGGTAGGTAACATATTTTATGTGATAAAATGTCTGAACTGTAGTAGATTTCAAATTTCTACTGAGAAAAGTCTAATAACATATAATGACTGTAGAAATTAAAGAAATTATTAGCTGTATGACATGACTAATCTGTGTAAGTGCGTCGTTTTGCAAGGATCTAAAAGACATTGGTTTTGTTAATTAGATTTAAGAGTAGATTCTCTAGTATCGGAAAATAATACCTCACTAGCTAGATAAACAATATTGACTTTCCTGCAAAATAAAGTAGATATTCCAGGAAAAGTTCCTTAAGTAGATAAAATTCAGTATGGTTTAAAATAAATCTCAAGTGTTATATATGCATACATACTTACATAGATACACACGCGCACATAATCACATATGTATATGTGTGTGTACGTACGTGTATGTATGTATGTGCATATATATATA
>NC_068982.1:151941680-151944278 GCF_001194135.2 Octopus bimaculoides | reverse complement strand
ATATATATATATATATATATATATATATATATATACACACACACACACACACACAAACACGCGCGCGCGCACACACACACATATACACACATACTCACACACAAAATATAAACTAACATAAATGTGTCGGTACATACACACTAATATACTAAAATAAATACTTAAATGCATACATACATATATCTGTAGTAGAAAGAAACAGTAAGCAAGTATTTCGCTGAAGTTTGCAAGCATAAACAAAAATGCATCATTTGGATAGCAAACGATATTATACGGAGAGATGAGGAAGGAAAATATTATCGTTAAGAAAGGAACCTTTCAAGAAGGTCTCGAATCATTCTGGTTGAAAATCTGGAACGAAAAGAGGGTGTCAACCTTAATGCATCGTGGCTAAATACAGTGAGGGGGAAATACTGTACTAACACCAACAGTAAAGCATATGCAATTGACATGGAAACTTTCACCACAGCTGTAGACAAACTGTATAATGAGAAAGCACCTGAAAGGAACATAATAGCTGGATATTGGTACAAGAGGCCGACAGTTTACAGGAAACTACTAATATGTATATTCAGAAGAACTATGGAAGGCCAGATTGACATACCAAACTGGTTTGCCACAGTACGAATTGGCTGAAAACTATAGACCCATTGCTTGCCTAATCATCATGTACAAACTGTACACGAGCTGCCTCAACCAATTCTTCCAGGATCATTGTGAGTCCAACAACATAGTGATTGATCAGCAGGCCAGTGGAAAGAAGGGATTGTGTGGATGTGCCGAACAACTTTCGACAAATGAAGTTGTACTGCCTGAAGTAGAAAAACTGGTAGGAGTTTGACTTGATTACAGGAAGACTTTTGACTCTATTCCTCACTCATGGCTGCTGAAGTGTTTCCATTTGGCAAAAGTGCCTGCTATATTAAATGCTGCCATTGAGAGACTCACAACGATCTGGACAACAATTTTTACACTTCGAACTGAGAGCGAAATGACGTTTCCAATGTTATAAGTATTTCAAAGAGAATATCCCAAGGAGATAGTCTCTGTAATTCTGTTCATTTTGTCATTAAATCCATTATCATCCCTGTTATAAAAATCAAATGGCTATAAGCTATGTTCTGCAGCTGCTAGATATATTAATGTAACCCATAATCTCTTTGGATGACCTCAAGATTTATGCTAAAAATGTTAACAATGCCAAAACAAAAACCAAAACAAACAAAAAAACAAAAGACAGGCTGGAATTATTTACAACATTTTCAGCTGACATAAGAATAGAATTTGGCCAAAAGAAATGTTCATATTTGTTGAACAAGGAAAATCCATCACTCAGACCCCATACCTGTGAATCAGTGGTCTCACTATCTTTCCTAACCCATACAAAGAATGCTACAAGTATCTAGGCATTGAAACGTATCATATAAAGGTGTTGTGAAAAGAGTGACTCGAGAATATTCTGCCAAAATCAAAGAGACAGAGGATAACAGCTTCTATACCCGGATTAGAAATTTAGATTTATATCAATGATAATTGGTGCACTTAGTTTTGTAAGTAAATGTCTATCTGACATTCTGGATAAGCTCGGGTTTTCAGAAAAAGAAATCAACCAACTCGCAAATTACAAACACAATCTGTAAGTGAAATAGTAAAAATGGACAAGACTTTTCTCAAGTTTAAAATGTGACATCGTTTTCGTTACTTACATTTCAACGATGGAGCTTTGTGTCTATATTAAAAACCAGATCCTTCCTCAGAAGAAGAATTTAAATAATTAAAAACAAAAGAGAACATACATACACACATACATACATACATACATACACACATACATACATACATACATACATACGTACGTACGTACGTACGTACATACATAAATACATACATGCATACATACATACATACATACATGCATACATGCATACATACATACATACATACATACATACATACATACATGCATGCATACATACACACATACATACATACATACATACATACACACATTCATACAAACAAAACTGCACCGGGATAAATTTTATAAATAGTTCTATTTTTGAATATATACTTACGATTAAGCACAAGAAATATTGGTGGAACATTCTCTGCTGATATTAATATATTTTTTTAAATCAGTGAGAAAAACAATATTACCGATAGCTTTTTTTAAATCTACACCTTCGCTACCCTGATTAAATATTCACTTTTATACGTATAATTGTAGGTGCATTTGGATTTGAGTAATTTAAAGTGACAACCTAATGAAGCTGGAATTCTCTATATCTCTCTCTCTCTCTCTCTTTCTCTCTCACACTCGCACGACCCCCCCCACACACACACACACACAAACGCGCGTGCAACAACTAGCAGTTACACGCTAACGCGGACTTTGCAAATACAATATATAAAGGAAATAGTGAAAAATTTGCAATAATTTTCAAACGTTTAGCATGTCACACTACACTGTTTCTGTTACCTAAATTCTAGTGATGGGACCTTGTTCCTTTCTAACAAGCTAACTTTTTATCGGAATGAAGAATGAAATGTATTATAAAAGATAAAAATAAAACATCTACATCCATGTATGTATATATA
>NC_068982.1:151934210-151941426 GCF_001194135.2 Octopus bimaculoides | reverse complement strand
GTGTGTGTGTGTGTGTGTGTGTGTGTGTGTGTGTGTGTGTGTGTGTGTGTGTGCGTGTGTGTGTGTATGCGCACACATCAACCTTACATCAAAACATATACATTTACACTGAACTAATTACATGAATGCAAGTGCATTTATAGATATAGCCACAGATATGCACGCGCTAACTCTCACTCTCATGTTCACAAATCCCTCAAATGAAGTTTGATTACTTTTATATTAACCGGTTTGAATTCGACTGTGAATAGCTTATAGAAATAATAAATCTTACAGAAAGAAAAGTCCACTTATACACGTACCAGCCGTATTATTGAGTATTAATATTACGTCATTCAGAGTGGCAAGCTGGCAGAATTGTTAAAACGCTAGTCAGAATGCTTAGGGGTATTTCAACCGTCTTTACCTCCTGAGTTCAAATTACGCCGAGGTCGTCTTTGCTTTTCGGGGTCGATAAAATAAATACCAGTTGAGCACTGGAATCGATGTAAGCGACTTCCCCACCCCGCTAAAAATTACTGGCCCTGTGCCAAACTTGGAAATTAATATTAAACCATTCAGATGTATATTCAGTGTTATCGATTATTTTTTTTAGGTTTTAATCCCATTTTAACTGGTAATCCAACATAAACTTTATAATTGTATTTCAGTTTCAATGGGGTGTAATGCCAGTCCTGATTCAGTAGGTCTATGTCGAACGTTATTCCACTTGCAACCATCCTGTTATTTAGTGATGCTAGGATTACATTATCAAACACATTCTTCCTTTTCCTAAAACCATAGAGTGTAATTTCAAGAAGATTGAGTGGCAATGAAATGATAATTTTACTTAAAGTAAGTCAAACTAGCTTATAAATAAGATATGATTCTAAGATATTCTCTTTCCTTTCTTCAAGATTCTCGTCATTACCATATTGTTGCTATAAAGTATTACAGGAACCTTTCATATGTTTACAGAAGTCTGGTCAATAATAAAATAACGCTCTTCATAACGATTTAATAATTATATCTTGAAAAATTCTGATTCAACGTAAAGAAAATCACTTACATAAATATTTTCATGTGTGAATGTCCCTAAATGTACCTCTAGATGTGAAGTATAAGAACGTGACCTAATCTACCTTAACGTTAATATCAACGCCAAAACTAATTTATGTAGATTCAATCAATAGAAAGTAAACTATGGAACCAGTATATATATTCGGTTTCAGAGAGTATTGATAAGATTTTCTTTTCTTAATTATATCTAATCCGCATAAATTATGCAAGTATCGTTCGACTGTTTTGGATAAAATGCATGAATTGAATAAGAAAGCGAAATAAGTGAAATTAAAAGGCAACTTACAGGCAAGTATTAAGATTTATTTGGTTAGTCAAGCTTGTCTCGACATAAGTATAGATAGAAAAATATTGTAAGTCTTTATTGGCATATTATTTTGGTTTATCATTAGGTTAAAGTTCAAGGATGATGTACTATCAGAATCAGTAGGGAACAGAACTAAATACGTGAGTTATTTAGTATATTTAAATGCCTTGCGCTATTTAGTACTGTACTTTTCGGTTCTGAGTTCAAACTTCGTCGTGATCAATTTGGCCTTTCATTCTTCTGGAGTCGATAGAATAATTACCAACCCAGTGCTTGGATTTGTTCGATTGTACTTCTCATGGGTGTGGTCTTGAATGATGCTAGTGAACATCATTAAGGCAACTCTTGAATTGTCGCGAGAAATTGGAAACCAAGGTTTAAACAAAATTAGAAAGAGAGAGCAAATGAAGCTTGATATTTAAAGTAAATCGATCTTGCATAGGTTTCAACATCAAGAGTTCTAAGTCTGAGTATTTCAAAGATAGACGTGCCAAGCGTGATGTAATATGTGACATAACTACCTCAGAATTACATAAACAATAGCCCGGATAAGCTTTTCCATAGTTTCCGTCAGCTCAATTTACCGCCAAGGTTTGCTTTAAACCCGATGCTTTAGCGGAATATATTAATTTAAAAGAAACTGTCATATAAGAATTCCCAATCTCGTGAATGCAAACAGAGTAAATATAAAGGTCTGCAACATTCCTGGTTACAAGCAGGATCAAAGCCTTCCTGGCGGTTTTCTGATAATCGCTCGAGAAGCATCTGTCTATCTGCCTTCCTACCTGCTTGCCTGCCCATCTGCCTGTCTGTCTGTCTGTCTGTCTGTCTGTCTGTCTGTATGTATGTATGTATGTATGTATGTATGTATGTATGTATGTATCTATCTATCTATCTATCTATCTATCTATCTAATATATAATATCTGCAGTTGAAGCAGGATATCGAAGACTGTATTTCACAGTCATTTTTGAAGTTGGTTTTTGCGTCCTGCTGTTAAACTTTAGCAATAAGAAAAAAAAAGGAAAACACAAAAAAAAAAAAAACAGAATCGATGCAGTTTGTTTTAATTTTCTTAATAACACATGCTTCTTTTATTGTTCTACGTTTTGCATTTTAATAATACAATTTTTGATAATATTTTAGAATACAGAAAATACACGAGTAAAGATGGAATTAGATTCAGCTTTCTAATCATGCTGAGCTGTGTTATGTTGTATTGCTATGGCATGTATTTGTGCCAGCTGTGGCATGTATAATTGTGTTATTTAGTGTAGTTGTGGCATGTAGTGTAGCTGCAATAGTGCCTGTCATGTAGCCTAGCTGTGACGTACTCTATCATGTAGTGTAGTTGTATAGTGTAGTTATGACATGTAATGTTTTGTTATGTACTGTAGTTGAAGAGATGCATTACTGCAATGTAATGAGGTTTAAAACAGTTTGACAATTCTAAAACTATTAACACAGTAATTAATGCAGTAGATAACAAGACATGTCTGTACGAGAATACTTGATAATGGATTGTCAAGCAATAGTGCATTACTAGGTTGTCATTATCGTTTTGAGAAGACGCTGGCAGGTTTCGAACTAATGAACGTGGAACGTAGACAATGAGGAAAAGCATGTAGTTAATACATCTTCCAGCTTCATTATCTTACAACCTGTGATGATAAAAATTATTTTAAAAAAACCCATCTATTAACAATTGAACAGTTATCTAATAACGAAGACAATTGACTGACATTACAGTTAATTACTTCAGCACCCTGAATAGAAGTCGAATACATAATGGAATAAAACTTATATTTTGTAATTAAGAGACTGTCTGAGAAGCTATGAAATGACCAGAATATAGAGAGAACAAGACGAAGTACAATGACCACCTTTCTGTGACAGACTGAGCTTGATATAAATACATTTCTAAATAGATGCATTTCTAAAAGAAGAAAATCAAGACAACAAGATTAGAACAGAAACTTAACTCTACCATATTAATGGCAGAAGCAGTAACTGGAAATGGAGAGCAGAATAACACTAAAGAAGAGGCAGTGTAGAAGCAGGAATAGTTGTAATTGTTATGGTTGGAGCAACAGTATCGCTAAGAGCAGCAATAATAGTGGTGTTAGTAGTAGTTCTAGCATAGTAGTTGTTTGTAGTTACAGCAATAGTGATGCTGTTTTCTACAAAGCGGAAGTATGTTATATATTGTGAATACCAACGAAATGAAAAGCAAAAGCTGAAATGCATTTCTTTACATACATTACATTATCAAAACTGTAATGTCAATAGACTGTCATTGGTTTATTAACAACTATGTTGCAAGTATTGTAGTAAATATCCAATGTGAAATGCATAGAAATCGCCTACTGTGAACTATCAGAATATATTAGACTTAAAACAAAACATTTTTAATACAATAATCAAGAGAACAAATGAGGTTTCCGAGCAACTTATGTCCAACAGTAATTCGTTGTTTGTCCTACTGTTGTTGCATATTCTAACTCTTGTCAAAAGAATCTTATTCAACTTTTCAATCTTCCTACCCACTACCATTCCAACATCTTGGTTTTGTAAGTAGAACTCCTTAAATACTAGGCTTCTATATTTTCGTGTATTTTGCTTCAAATTCTACTCAGCCTTCATGCAAGAAATCCTTCCTAAACACTCTTTCGCGATTTCGCCTCACGTACTCTCACGTGCACTGATCAATCAAGCATTTCTTCCGTTTTTCAAACAATAAAGTGATCTATCAAATCGATGTATCTACCATCGTCTTCAAGCAGCTGTTGTTTAGCCCCGAGAGAGCATAGCATTCAAATGTCTTCCATTCTTGACTATAATATCTTAATCGCTAACATTGTCTATCCGGTTTCACCTGCAATATACTCTGTTTTTAAAGTCTATAGGAGGTGTTTTCAGGGGTATTTAGCTGCTATTACAAGCCGGTTAAGTGGCTACATAAAAACACCCTCAGCGAATCGTCCACAAATAATGTTTTGGAACTGGTGCCTATATTTATAACATACTTTAACTGTTTTTTCATTAAGCATACTTAACTGTGGTAGGGAAACAAGCAAGTCTTCTATCAAACTCGCTCCCAAATAAAACAAATATACTTTGCCAACTATCTGTCAAAAATTATCATCTTAAAAATCTCTAAGGTCAGAGAAACAATTATAACGATTTCTTCATTATTTGAAGGGTATTTCTTTTACTTTAGGTCACAAAAATAATGCCTACAGATTCAGTCTGACTGACGATACTTTTTACTAAGTTAGATAATAAACAGTTTCAAAATAAAGCGCCCAACTCTTTCGAACTAATGAACGTGGAATGTAAACAATGAGGAAAAGCATGTAGTTAATACATCTTTCAAATTCATTATCTTACAACCCGTGATGATAAAGATTATAAAAAAAAAACCCATCTATTAACAATTGAATAATTATCTAATAACGAAGACAATTGACTGACATTACAGTTAATTACTTCAGTACCCTGAATAGAAGTCGAATACACACCAGAATGTGTGACGTTGTTTCAAAGCTAGAAATACTTGGCTATCAGAATGTATTTCATTATCATCGTACAAGTTTATAAATTTGAATCATAATCTGTCAAAGCTTCCCAACCATGGACTTCAGTCATAAATAATAACCATGAATTGGGACCTTTCTGTAATGCTTACCAGGTTCGATGAGATTCAATGACCAGTTATCTTTTCAAGGATTTCTTTCAACTAAGCAAAACAATTCGCTATTACTTCAACTTACACAAATTCTAATACAAACTAGCACTTTAGTTTCCCCTGATCTTACTAAAAGTTTCTCCACATTCAAATTCGACAGATTCACTGATGGGCAAAATACCATTAACGGAGTCGACCGTCATCATACAAAGTAGATGCTACAACATCAAACAACACCACTAAACACTATTTCACCCGTGCTATTCATATTTCTTTAAAGATAGTAGCCTTGTTTATTATTGCACACAACATTCATAGTAAACCAACATAAAGAACGTAGCCACTTTTGAATCACACACACACACACACACACACACACACAAATAGAGAGTTTTCACTGCTAAAAAGTATTTGAACTCCGAAAAGTATTTTCTTCATACAAAATATTTTACTCTATTGGAACAATACTACGATTCACACACTCTCTTCTAGATCATACCACACTGCCACTCAGCTTTTGAATAAACTTTTATTCACGAACACTCATCAACCACAAACCAAAACTGGCTTATCTCCACTATTTGTCTCTTTTACTGCTTCTACAATGGTCTGTTCCTCCCGATTTGCTCTTTGTAAACTATATATCATGTAGCTCACTGTGGGTGCTTCAAACTATATAGAACCCGTATCAAGCACTATTTCAAAAGCTACCTCTTTGCAATTTCATTTTTCTTGAACATTCTCCCTCTCTGTATGCTTCCTTAGAAAAATGGAAACCATATAATGAATTTAAACTCTTTCCTTAAATGACATTTCTTTCCTTGCCGGGAAGTATGAGACTTTAGAAAGTCTATGGTCGCACCGTCTTTTATCATAGACTAAATCAGTGATTTTCAACCAGCTTCCATATGACCTCTAGTGGTCCATATAAGATTGTCGGTGGGCTCTACACAAACAAAATAGTAAATTGGGAATCCACAGTAGTATTTTAAGGGTTGATGAAATAATTTTATTTGAGATGTATTCATTGCAAGAAACAGTTACGTTTCTTTCTCTAACGTTTTACTTAGTTTAACATGTTTCGGGCAACTGAAATATGTTATCTCAGAGAGTGCTATTGAAAATCTACGCAAGTGAACATGTGACAAACAAAGCAGGGATTTTGAAGAAAGTATTTATTAAACTAGTTTTTAAACATCGGATGGCTATGGGGGTCCACCAGAATAAAATAGATATCAAAGGGGTCCATAGGTCAAAAACTGGTTGAGAACCACTGGGCTAAATCATTAAATCATTAAAATACATCTGTTTATTGAAACATGTAGTTGTATGTATTCATATAAGTATGTATATGAGTGTGTTTGAGTATGCATGCATATGTATTTCTGTGTGTGTATGTGTGTGTTAATCTTTTAATTAAAAAAATTGGTTTGCTAATGTTTACAAGTATCAATGTATATTTACTTAGATATTAATGAAAAATGTCAGTCACAGCCAAACTACTACGCCTAACGACATTGGAAATATATTTATTTTAACTTTACTTGACATACAGTTTTAGTGAAATGATTACTTAATGAAAGTCTTATAAAGAAAACTAAGATTGACGTCCAGATCGAAATGATTAACTGATATGTTATCAATAGTTAACATGGCGAGATTGATCTTTCTAGTAGCTTTCAACACCGGAAATGCACTTGACACCACGTGACAGCAAGCTGTCACAGTTGTACAACAAATCTTAGTTTTCTTCACACACGCTCCCGTGCGCATACACACGTATATATGCATATATACATATGTATGTATATGTGTGTGTATGTGCGTTTGTGTGTCTTTTTTGACATATCTATTACCCGTCTATCATATCTCCCTTCTCAATACATTATCAGTCATCACCACGTTTGTCATCAACTCCATCATTATCACTACTACTACTACTACTACTACTACTACTACTACTACTACTACTACTACTACCTATCATGCTGTTATTATCACCATCACTATTACTATTAGAGTCATTGTTATTACATAGTGTCTTTTATTCGAATTCTTATCCCCCACTTTCTGTTTAAAGCAATCAGCGTGTGTACATAGCTCTATGTCAATAAATGTGTGTATATGCGTGTGTGTGTGTGTGTGTGTGTGTGTGTGTGTGT
>NC_068982.1:151919666-151934200 GCF_001194135.2 Octopus bimaculoides | reverse complement strand
TGTGTGTGTGTGTGTGTGTGTGTGTGTGTGTGTGTGAAATGAAAGGTCAACGTTGTTTTCAAACACCCCAAGAAAAAAAAATCTTCATAAATACTTTCTGCTATCTCCTCCCCGCTGGCACTTCTTCCCCTTTTGTTTTCGTCTTCTTCTCCCTAACTCACCCAGTCGATCCCCTCTGAATATAACTCATCTTTGTTGAGAATATTTGAGATGACATCTATTGGAAATCTATTGCAGGAAAATGAAAACTAAAAAAAATAATTGTCAAAATATGACAAGACTGTGACAACACGTGACAAAAGTATTTATTGAAAACCTCTTCTTTATAAAGAAATTAATCTTATAAAGGAGAGCGAAAAGAAATTCACAATACATGATCATTTTTCTCTCAATCTTTCCTAAACAACAATATGTCACATAATATTTTCTCTTACAACATATATATGAACATAGAAGGCAGTATTGATTACCTTTATGGAAAAACAAATTCATTTTTTTCTTTTACAACTTTCCTACAGTGGCGAAAATATTCAGTGTCATTTACATTCATTCAAGTTTCGAATGGTTACCATTCCCCTTTCGCGTCGTCTGTACTATGTTTTAATAGCTGATTCCTATATTTGTTAGTATTTTTTGCGATAATCGACAATAAGTTGAATATTAAATTTAAAAGCAAAATCAAACATTATTAAATACATGCTCATCCTACGAGATTTTCTTCAATGTTTTGAAATAGAAATATTTTGTCATGTCACTTAAAGACATTTGATTACTCTAAGATCACGAATTTATTCGGAGCTCTTCTTTTTTATAAATCACTTTGCTATATAGTCCTTCGAGTCAACAAACTATTTTTCGATCAGTGAGAAATCGCATTACAAATCTTTCTCAAACCAGATACTCTATTACCTTAAAAATGGGAAGAGACATTACTTTAATAGTTTTTTTTTAAGGTCCTTTCTCCTTTCCTCAATGTATTACTCCTCTTCATCCATCATTTCAGAAGATAATTAATAAAAGTAGATTTCGGTTTTCACAATCCAGCAACTCAGATTGATAACGAACTCAAAAAATACACGGTCATATCTATTTGAGCGAGAGTTGGTTAATGCTAATATGAATATTTCAGGTGTCAAATACACAAGTGGAAATACATTTATCTGTCATTAACGACATTTTAGCCGAAAGACATGTTATAAAAAGTGATTACGTACGAACGTAGAGGGAAATTAAGTACACATGCACATATACATATATACATATGTATAAGCTGTATAAGCATACATATACGTAATCATATATATATATATTAATACATATATATAAATAAATAAATATATATATATATATATATATATATATATATATATATATATATATATATATATACATACATATATGTATACATACATATTTATATATATATACATACATATATATACACAGGATACATACATATATATATATATATATGTATATATACAAGGACGCATACGTTGTAAATAATTGTATACGTCTACTTTTAATAACAATACATAGCTTCCTGCCATCGTTAATTAATAAGCGTCTCCAGCGAATGTACTGACTGATAAGCAATAAATCTGATGAGCTACAAGCATTGTAGATCATCAGAGTAAGCTAGCTACTTGACTCTTTCTGTCGAGATAGGAAAACACTCTTGAAGAGTCAGTTATGATCTGCAGAAACTAGTCAAGTTGTTCTTCAATCTATTTTGCAAAGCGAGAATTATGGTTTCAGCTTGTGATTTATTTGAAAAAGGCGGCAAAATGTATAGTTAAGCATATAAATTCATCTGTAACTTATCTTGAAATAAGCTGCCTCAGTACTTTAGTTAATAAATGCATGTGTGTGTGTGAATGGATATGTAGTATGTTTATTTATCTATATATCTATCTACCTGCCTACCTGTATGTCTGTCTGCTTCTTAAACATATGCAATATATGATCTTTTGTTATTTACTGGCAGTTTTCGGTGATGCATTACGGGTTTCAAAAGGTTAAGAGGCATAATCCATTATATATGATCTAGATGGTAGATTACTTGCCTTGGGTTATCAATCTGAGTTGCCGGATTGTGAACACCGAGGTCTAGTTTTGTTAATTATGTTCCGAAATTATGGATGTAGAAAGGTAGTACATTAAGAGAAGGACCTTAAAAGAACTATTAAAGGAAAGTTCATGTAAGAAATTTTAAATATAGTGACTGGTTTTGCATATGAAAATTAAGGAAATTATCCTGAGTATAAACTGGCAGATGAAGGGAAGCAGACTGTGTATGAAATAGATGGATAGAGAGAAGAATTCTGTGTCTGAAATACGTAGACAGAGAAATGGATCCTTTGTGAGAAACAGGTAGAAACTGGAAGATAGACGGAATGACTGCTGATAGTCTTGATTAGACCCAGATCAGTTCAGTTCAAAGACATATCAAAGACGTTTCAGCCATAGCCATCCCGATCGTTTTGCCTTGGGTTACTTGAAAAATAAAATTTAAATTAATACATGTCAAATGAGATACGGTGGTGGTAGGATTTCGGTGCTAATCTTAATATATAAAATACCCTGTCTGTGCGTGTCCTCAATGCAGGTTCAAACCTCTGGATTAATCTGTACCATACTTGGGGTACACTAATAATACCGTCTTGATTTATTATTATTTTTTTTAAAAAATAAATAATATTGCTCTCTATATAAAGATTCACTTCTTCAGATCACTTTCTCAACTTCCTGCGTTTGAACTTCCTGTCTTTGGCGTCCTAACGGTTTTTTTACACACAAACATCATTACAGTTGTGACTATTTCGTGTGTGTGTGTGTGTGTGTGTGTGTGTGTGAGAGAGAGAGAGAGAGAGAGAGAGAGAGAGAGAGAGAGAAATTTCATACGGAGATTTTATCTAATCGATCAATTGTCAACAGGGCATAACTACAGATTTCTGCACCCCCACACCGACTTTGATGATCATAACGTTCAGAAAAATGAATATTTTTTAATGAAATTTTCTACAAATATGTGATATATCATGTAGATTCCGAATATACAACACTTTAGGGGGGAAGTGTTTTAGGAGGGGTGGAGGATGATTTTCGGAAAATTCATCGAAATCCACTTCAATTCGTTTAACTTTCAGGAAAATGGATATTTCTTAATGAAATTGTCTACAAATATACCTCGGTCTATTTAGATTCCGAGCATATAGGAATTTTTGAAGAAAACAATGGGGGTTATTTTTGAGAAATTTTCCCCACTCAGGGCTGTTTCGGAACACGTCGTCCATATTTGTTACATTTTCTCTGTTTTGTGCGTTTGTGCATCCGTAGATTTCTACTGAAGCCACAAGCGATGAAGGCAAATGAAGTCCTCACCAGAAAACTCCTTATGCTAAAAATAGCAGCTAAATATCTGGTACACAGATATATGTTATTAAGGCGACTTATCTGTTGCATACGATTTTGTTTTTACCCTTTAAGTAAATTTCCAGGTAAACGGTTCTAATAGAAAAGCAAGAGACACCAGAAGCAAAAATAAGGAATATACACGCAGTTAAATATAAAAGTGTAAAGTATAATTTGTTACACAATATCTATAATAAACATGATATTGAATGGAATAATTCCCCGTTTGAACTTCTTTCATTATATATGTGTGTGTGTGAGGACACTGAGAATAAGCATGCTTTTTGTTTCTACGGATTCCGACCTTGTCTCCAACGGCGATTCTAAATATGCAAAGAAGATCTACTTTTAGACTTTTTAATACACCTACTCCTTAACTTTTCAATTTTTTTCCTTAAATATTACGACTAGGGTTAAGGGTTATGTACGGATGCACAGACGCACAAAACGGAGAAATTGAAACAAATATGGACGACTTGTTCCGACCCCACCCCAGTTCGCAAAAATAACCCCCAATTGTTTTTTCCCCAAATCCTATGTGCTTGGAATCTACATAGTCCGTAGTATATTTGTAGGCAATTTCATTAAAAAATATCTATTTTCCTGAAAGTTAAGACGAATTGAAGTGGATTCCGGTGAATTTTCTGAAAATCCTCCCCACCTCCTCCTAAAACGCTTTCCCCCAAAGATTGTGTATATTCGGAATCTACATGATATAACACATATTCGTAGGAAATTTCATTAAAAAATAGCCATTTTTCTGAAAGTTATCATCATCCGAATTCGGGGTGGAGTTGCAGAACGCCTGTGGTGAGATGGTACCAACTGTCAATGATCTCATAACGCATGTGCTCTTACACATTGCACAAAACTTTAGCAACAGTCAATGGCTCTGTGAGCAAGCCATCTTAACTCCACGTAATGATGCTGTCATGAAAATCAACTGGGATCTCATGCAGCTGTTGCCCGGACAAGAACAGTCTTTCAAATCCCTCGGCACTGTCATTGATCAGGACCAGGCTATACTATTTCCAACTAAGTTCCTGAACTTTCTACAACCATCTGAGGTGCTACTTCACCACTTAACACATAAAAAAGGGACCCTAATCATGCTGCTCAGGAATCTAGATCCACCTGGTGATGAAATCGATGCGACGTTATGTTCTAGAGGCAACAATTATGACTTGGAACTATAAGGGTGAGGATGACTTTATTCCACGGATCCCGCTAATCCCATATGACTTCCCCTTTGAATTTAAGCGGTTCTAGTTCCCAGTGAAATTAAGTTTCGCTATGTCAATATACAAGTCTCAAGGACAGTCTCTCAAGGATTCACAAACGCACAAAACAGAGAAAATGTAACAAATATGGACTTCACCTTGGTTCTTTTATGAGCAGTTATATGTAGGATGTTCGCGAGTTGGAAGTCCCCAAACTCTTTTCATTTATACACCAATTAAAGGACACACTCAAAACATCATATATTTAGAAGTATATTTAGATAATTAAACTGTGATTGATTTCCGGATTTGTTTCAATACATTTGTTTATACTGACGTCATCTGATAGAATTTTTGTTAAATGTACTTATCAACAGGAGGGGAGCGCCCGCAGGCCGGTTCTTCTTAAATTTATGCATTTTCAGGTTCAACGCGTTTCAAATAATTACTGACAATTGAAGGTGATTGCAAAGACAAAGAACTACCTTTTTCTTTTCATTTTAACAATTTTAACAGTGAAAACATCGGATAAAACACATTATTGACTTTAATAGTTTGTACCTCAGCTAATTACCGTTGCGAACTGTATAATCCATGTTTCATTTTACTTAGAGATTTAAAAGGCATACTTAAATTTCATTATTTTCAATAACCTGAGAAATGCCGGTTTATTAACGTATAAAATTGGTATCTCAGCTACTAGGAGGTAAGGCCTGCGTAGTCTATATTTCATGTTAGTTATCTAAAAGGGATTTTTAAATTCCACTACTTTCTTTAACCCGGGCAACGCCGGGTATTTCTGCTAGTTATATATATGTATTATATTACTAATAACAGTATCTAAATATATGTATAACATTGTATACACACACACATATATAATATATTCATCTATATATCATAGTTAACGTATATATACATCGTAAACAGGTATGATTTTTGTCTGAGAGAAAACCTCCTCGTAGACATGATGCGTTTAAAACAACGTTTAGAGGAGCAATATACATCAACCCAGGAATGACACACATGAATGCGTTTCGATCTCCTTGAGGCTTGTCAGTCATGTGTAGTCGGTGTTCGCATTCCTAGATGAAATTTGTATCCTCCGATATATAGGAACCAGTAAATCATACTATCACTGATACTGCCGAAAGTCGCCAGACTGAATACAAATTTGGTAGACTCAATTGAACAGCATTAAGTCAAAATAGCCGTTAGTGTATCATTATTGACTTATATACGCCTGAAAAGCTCTAAGAAAATGAAACATGCTTGGCGTTCTAGGTCATTGTTGGGACATCTTTCGTCTCTTTCCAATGTATATTTAGTTTTTAGCATAGTACGATGGTTGGTTGAAAAGTTCACCGGGGTGCTTATGAAGGAGTACTCAATGCATGTAACTGAGCGAAATCCGTTTGTAATAATACTTCTGTAGCTCAGTATATCATTCCCAAAATTGCTAAATGATCATCGCCCAGTTACTTTAATATTAGCAAAATATATGGATTGTCATGTTTTGCCTTCAAACTTTGCAGCATATGTTTCAAAATGGTAAAGTATTCATTGCAAATATGGTAAGGGGTGGTGAGATTGTTACATTTGATTGTTACATATACTAAATGAAATAAAAAGGTCAAATTTTACTCGTCTTGATTTTTCTGTAGTTATTTTACTGTTCTTTTCTATATCTGTATATATGTATATATAGAGAGAAAATGAGAGAGAATGTGATAAGGTCTGAGTGAGAGAGAGAGCAATTAAAGTTTTTTTTATGTAATTTATTCAAAAGAAATACCCAAATTTTAATTGAGAATGCTTGTGACTACTTAAATAGCAATTTTACTATACCATTAACCATCTTACAACTGATGTCTCTAATTTAATATTGTACTACTTATTTACTATATGAAGTGATAATGTTGATAGTGGTGAGGTGATTGTGGAGGTGTTGGTGTCAGTGGTAAAATGATGTTGTTGGTTTTGTAGTCGTCGTCATTTTCGTCTTTATGATGTTGGTATTGATAGTAGTGCTAGTAGTGATGGTGATGGTGTTTAAAAGTGGCAGTGGTGGTATCAGTTCTATTATTGCTGGTAATGAAGGCATTGTGGTGATTGGATGATGATGGTAATTGTGATGGGTTGGTGGTAGTGGTGGTGCGGGAGTATCATGTCACCTTAGTGATTAGCTATGTTATTACATTCCTCAATTTCAAAACAGTTTTGTGAGATGATCAGTATTCATAGTGAGAATTGATTAGTAAATGATATTCTATCTAATTGATTTATGAGATGCTAATGTACCTTCTGCTTTGAAACTGTTCCTCTGCTTTTCTTTGATTTTAGTTGTTTCCTTTATTTTTTTCATTAATATAATTTTCTTTATGTTTTGACAAACACATTTACACACATGTGTCTATTCATGTATGGAAACGCGTGTTTGAGTTAGGACACAGAATATTTGTCTATCTATCTACATATATATATATATATATATATATATATATATATATATATATATATGTGTGTGTGTGTGTGTGTGTGTGTGTGTGTGTGTGTGTGTGTGTTGTATGTGTGTATAATTATTGACCATATACATACATACATATATATATATATATATATATATATATGTATGATGCATGCACACACATATGTATATATATATACACATATATATACACACATCCAAACATACATACACACACATATACACATTCAAGTATACATACATAAATATATTTAAGCACATAAGTACGATAAACACATATATGCACATACGTATGACACATATACGTACACACATATATATTTGACTTCGGAATTATAGTTTTCAAACCTAAACATAGAACACTAATAAGGACATGTGAAAAACACCAATAGAATAGATAATAATAGAATACAGTGATTTCTTCAATTACGTATGTTTGATTAAAAACTATGCATAACCTTCTGGCAACGGCGAGACAGATAAAAAGGCAGTTCACTAAGTTAGCTATATAGGTTGCACCATTTCTGAGCAGCCACTTGTATGACTGTGTCATAAGTTACTTATCGTCGCCACCTACGTCGCTCTGAGCGTTTCCATTGGCACTAACATCCTCAATATTCACTGTTTGACTTCGTAAAATCAATACTGAAGTTCTCAAACTAGTGGCGGTCACTAGCAACAAGGCCATGCTGTTAATGAAACAGCTGCACTTAGTGGTTACAGAGATTATTCACAAAAATCCAAGACAGAGAATTACTGGCAATACTTAACGTTTCACATGCGAAAAGGAACTCTGTGAAAATAATAAAAACAATCTAAAAAGCCTACATTATCAGCAGTTAAAACACCTTCATAGAACTAAAAAAAAAAAAAAAATCATAGAAACATTTTTGCGATCGGGATACTGAACAAAAGTTTCTTAATTATACTCAACTCAGACCAGACTGACTTTATCACAATAGAATGATGTTATAGCATGCATAAATATTATCACGAAGGATATTAGTAAACCAATACTTAGCGACACTACATTAACGGTACACGCTTTCAAAATAAAAAAAATTAACACGAAGCTCATCTATACTATAGTAAAGGAAACAGCTTATTAATTAAGTTATGAATATGTAATTTTTATTAAAAGAAAGCAATTGTTAAAGTTTACAAAGTCTAGAAAATTCTTAAAATTCCAATTTTAATATACTTTTATTATCAAAATGTGATTCTTTTATTATTGGAGATTTCAACTGCACGATTTAATCAAAAAGCTAATTTAAATCACTGCGGGATAGTCAGTAATTTTTAACATCTTACACAACCAGTGCTTTGTAAGGTCTTAGTCCTTTCCCTCTTTGTTTCTTTTTTCTCTCACACTTCATTTGTATTCCCTTCTCTGTTATCTTATTTAATACTTCGTACCTTCCCGTACACTCTACTGCTTTCACTTACTCACTCGCTAAATGACTTCATTAGAAAGAAGTGATTACAAAGTTTTTCTATGAGATACTTTTAGAATATTTGTATAAGCTTTTACACTATATCCATTTATTATTTCAAAATTACATAGAAATTTCATTCCGTTAAAGATAAACGTGTAAACCATGATCCTTTGAATAATAAAAGCCTTAATTTATTTTCTGTGCCTACGTCGACCTCGCATTTATTCTTAGATAATGTATTGATTTAATTTGATATAATGATTACAAGTAGCATCCCTTCAGGCTGTTTTCTGCTAGTTAATATTATAAACATTGGATACAAGCATCACTGTGTAGTTATGAGATTCACTTTGTAAGAGCATAGCTCCTGTCTCTGTCTCACTGCAAAGTATTTTGGGCAAATGTCATCTACTATTGTCCCGAGCCTACTGATACCTTGTGAGTGAATTTCGAGGACGGAAACTGGTACAAACTGTGTTTGACAACAAAGACCATTATAATAAGCATCAGTTTTAAAAAATAATACTGGAATCGATGTGATCGACTCAGATTTTTACGCTGTGTCCTAGCATTCTCACCAGAGGGTGTCGTACTCTCGTACAACACTAGTTATGCATGAGAAATAATAGACCTGAAAAAAAAAAACCGAGGACGAATTCAAATACAATTCGCCAAAATCCTATGAAACTCAACATCAAAGATCTAAACAATGAAATAAGGGGATAGCTAACAAAAATACTGACAATAATAAACATCAGAAATCAGAAAACTGGAGAACGTTTTATCCATCATAAACTACAAAATTTATCGTAAAACTCTACATCGAGTAATCATCATCATCGTCGTCAACAACAACAACAACAACAATAACAACGCAATAACAGATATTATTTCCAAATTCAATAATACACCAATCTCAACCAATATCCTCACACTGTAACAAAGAAACGCCCTTAATAAATATTTTCTCAAATATCATCCGACAGAATGCATAAAGGGTGAGAACTTAAAATGAAAAGTATGTACCATCCAAATAGACCATGATTTTGACCATTTTCCCATTAGAAACTTCAAAAGCATGTGTAAACTATTAGTGATAGATAAAGAATGCATTATTATGAATATTATCATTGACAGCGGCGATCGGTAAGAATCTTTAGCGTTTGACACAAAATACTTAGCGCTATCTTCCAGCTCTTGACGTTCTGATTTAAATTTCTCCCGAGGTCGACTTTGCCTTACATCCTTTAGGGGTCCATAAAATAAGTACCAGTTGAGCACTGAGGTCGATGTGATTGACTAGCCTCACCACTTAAAATGCTGGCTTTGTGTTAAAAATTGAAACAATTATTATTGGTACGAAATATATGGAAATTAAGGAGTATCCACCAAAAAATAGATTTGGCAAATGTGACTGAGAATAAAAAAACGAACAAAATCTACCAACTCCAAGCAAACTCAAGTCGAGCAGACGTATAGTGCACACAGTAAATTGCTGCTGTTGTTGTCGTTGTTATTGTTTGATCTTAGGCCATCACAGAGTTTTCTCATATGTTGTAGACTCCAAATCATATTTATGAAGCAAGAACAGAAGCGCGTTGAGTATGTGCTGTTTGATGAAAATATTGAATATATAATTCATTGACTACCATCCGATTACTTTTTATAAAAAAATAAGTATTACAAGGGCCAAACAACCTTTAAATAGTATAAACTTGTTCTTGAGACATTACATGAAAAATGAAACATGAGAATAAAAAATAAAGTGTGACGAATCTCTGGATGATAGCACTGCACAAAGAGAAAAAAAAACTAGTAAAACAAACACATTCGCAACGACATGTTAAGGAAAAAAAGTATGTACGATAACTAAGGCATCATGATGCTCTTCGAGCATAAATATATCATAAATATATCATTAAACAAACAAATAAACCTGAACGTGTTGTTGGGATAAAAAGTAAAATACAGAAGGAATACAACTGTAATTCCTATAATAATAGGAATGTTTAGACTACTAAACAATGATAGGGATAAAAATACAAGGAAGAAGCATTATATTTTGTTGCTAGCTGAACATTTGGACTTCACGTAGCACACATTAGAAGAAAATCCTTTCTATAATAGAGGAAAGAAGGATATAAAGCGAAAAGCGTTAACAAGAACAAAAAATGATACTTAACAAATTCAATAGTGTACACATATGCAACACATGTTCACACGCACATCTCACACTTCATAACAAACATTACTAGCGTGTAAACGTATGCACAGAAATACAAATCAGTTATCAAGGAAGAAAGAAAATTAAAAAAAAAAAAAAAAGAAAAAGTAATGAAAAAGTAGAGAAGAGAGTATTGAAATATTTCCAATTTGCTTACATAGCAAACAGCAAGGATTTATTTCTGTAAAGCTGATGGTAAATATGTAAGCTTACAACAATAACCATGTCTTATACATTGGCACACAATCACAACTGTTGAGGTAAGAGTTTAGTTGCTTGAATCGACTCCAGTACTTAACTGATACTTTATTTTATCGATTTAGAAAAGACGAGAGCAAAGTCTACCTCGGCGAAATTTGAAAATATAATTTTGAAGGTCGTAACTAAAATACCGTAAGATATTTTATCCTTGTTCAGCTGATTCTGTCATCCACTGTCTTTAATGGTTTATAAATTTGAACTAACGTCACAATTTATATCTTGGTTTAATTTACCCCACTATGTCACTGGTATACATTTTATCGATTTTGCAGAAGTAATTATGACTAATAATGTAAAGAAGCATAACACAATAAATAATGCAGGCATTTTGGGCTCTATATTTTTCTTTACTTAATTGGCTGGAATAATTATGAATTTATGTCGATACATACTGACATTCAACTTTCCTCCGTTGATCATGATCTTAGAAGGCTATATATATACCATTACAAAATATGCATATCTTTAAAGTATTAACTTGCTTATTAACATATTCAAATTTTGGCACATGGGCATCAATTTCGGGGAAGGGAGTAAATCGGCCACATCACGCCCAGGGCTCAGCTGGTAGTCTTTTTATCGACCCTGAGAGGATAAAAAGCAAAACAGACCTCAGTGGAATATGAACTCAGAACGGAAAAAACGGACGAGATACCGCTAAGCATTTTACCCGGGTGCTGAGGATTCTGCCAGCTCGCCACTTTCATAATATTCCTTTCTACTACTTTTTAATAATCGTTTTTAGTATTCGTTTTAATAATGATAATATTGGTTTCAAATTTTGGTACAAGGCCAGCAATTTCGGGGCTAGGGGTTAGTCGATTACATCGACCCTAGTGTTCAAGTAGTACTTATTTTATCGACCTCAGTGGAATTTTAACTCCGAACGTTAAAGAGGGCCGAAAAGCTGCGGAGCGTTTCCTCTGGCGTGCCAACGATTCTGTTAGTTTGCCACCTCACTCCATAATAATGATATTGATAATAATTATTATTTTTAATTATTTTCATAATTATAAGTAGTAGTGGTAATAGAAAAAGAAGAAGAAGAAGAAGAAGAAGAAGAAGAAGAAGAAGAAGAAGAAGAAGAAGAAGAAGAAGAAGAAGAAGAAGAAGAAGAAGAAGAAGCGGAAGAAGAATTATATGTATTACAATGACAGCGAATGAAAGCCATTAGAAAGAAACACAAAATAGTGGGTGTGTTTGTAAGTGTGTTTACACCTGTGTGCATGCGTTTGTATGTATGTATGTATGTATGTATGTATGTATGTATATGGACAGCACCTAAGACCTATCAAGAACCCCAAACTCCCGAATTACCCTACGTAGTGAAGCAAGATCTTATTTCATTGTTGTACAGAGTCGATTGTTGTCAATGGAATACTTTTGCAAATAACAAGTAGACTCATTCAGTAATTTTTCAGTGAAAAACACACTCTTTTAAATAAACTGTAATGAAAGTAAAGTAGTATCAAAATAATAAAATTGAGAACAATTTCAATAGATGCAGCAGTAAGAATAGCTGAGTATATTTTCAGATGTATCAGCATCATTAGTAGAGTGTATTCCAGCTCAGTGGATTTTATAATATTCCATGGAATGAATATTTATATCCACAAAGTAGGAAAAAATAATAACCTTCACCCCTTAAGAAATAAGAATTATTTCTACAACTATTTGTTTTCAGTAAACTCCAGAACAACAGAAATAATAATTTTAAAAATACAATTTTAGTATTAAATCTCCTAATATTGTCCCGTAACTATACGCCGCAGGTAACAACCATTTGATGACATAGCATATACAAAGGATGTAAAAAGGTTGAAAAAAGTAGCAATCCTTACCAATCACCAAGCTGAGTGAAACGTGCATTTGAAAGAACCGTTAGTGAATTAAAGATAATAAAATACCTCAACTGATATTATTTAAGAGAATTGGGTAAAACCAATAAATATTTTAGGAAGTTATTGAAAAAGTAAAAAAGGGACACAAAAATACTATTTACCTTCATGCAGGATTAAAGTATGTATTGGAAAATAATATTCCAAGGAGATACCTTGTCCTATTTCAAAAAGATTTGTATACATATCAGAATATTTCGCAATGTATAATTTACACAAACCGCAAATTTCAGTATATTACCAGAGGATTTCATAAATGCCTTTTAAAGATTTTGACATGGCATTTAAAAGTCTGTTAGTGTTTCAGAAGATGATATCATATTGTTTGCCAGAGCAATAAATGAAAACAAGGAAGGAATGAAGAAAGTGATTAAAAGTAAGGTTATCTCTGATCGTATATCAAGATGAATAAACTAAGAAAAATCAGAGTTTGGATTAAAGAAATGTAGTTTATCTTATCCTTAAAATAAGAAGGATTAAGAAAGAGGAAAGCGTTAGATTATATAAGTAAAAGCAGAAACATCGAATGAGCTCCTTAAAAGTTGGACAGTTAGAATACCTTGGAATATTGGAAGTATACCAAGAGCTACAAGGAGGAACGAGGTTGAAAGTGAGAAAAGAATACCTTATAAAAGTTATGGATAGTCCTACTGTTTAAGCTAATCAGCTCAAATATCGTGATTCGGATGAAGACAAGGGTGATTTTTCTACTTATATATTTGGCACTTTTTCATTGTCTGGAATAGAGAAGAGTTACAAGGATTAAATAGAGAAAAAAATCTCATATAGATTTAATTTTTTCGACTAGACAAGCACATCCTGTAGATGTCTACTCAGTCCTTGACTCTGAGGTAGGTTGAACTTCGTTGATACTATTATTATTGAGATGGAGAAAGTTGACAGGTTTCTCCTAAGTAGATAACCTGTGTCGGAAGGATTCAGGACATAACTTAACACTGATATAATGAATAAACTGGAAGATCACAAGAAAAAAAATTAATTGAGCCAAATTAGTCCTAAATTCTACTGTCCTGCTATAATTAAGATTGATCGATTTTTTTATTTTTCGGTATAAAGAAAACAGGCGATTTAGGCTTCTGTTTTGGAAAGTAATAATCATACATACATACATACATATATATATATATATATATATATATATAAAGAGAGAGAGAGAGAGAGGGAGAGAGAGAGAGAGAGAGTGAGAAGACAGACAGAGAGGGAGAGGAAGAATGGAGAATAGGAAGAGAGAGAGAGAGATGGGCCTAGAAAGATAGGGAAATAACTAGTAAGCCTCATGTAGGTGTGGTTGTTATCATAATACTTCTTATGGTTTTACGAGCTGCGATGAATTCATCCATAACCACCGTGAACTTCTCCATGACTGGAAAATCGAGCAAGTAAGAACTACAATGAAGAAATATGAAGAAAAGAACAAGCTCACACTGAAGACTGTCAAAGGGAAGAAGTAACGAATAATAGCAGTGTTCAACAATCGATTGCACTGGTGTGGAATTCATGTCACACGACAAGAATTAAATTTAAATAACAATATGTATGTATATATGTACGTGCGTATATATATATATATAT
>NC_068982.1:151916669-151919553 GCF_001194135.2 Octopus bimaculoides | reverse complement strand
TGCACCTCTCCTCATCTATACCCCAGCATTCCACCTGGATTACTACTGGATATACATATGGATTTCACTGGACTCTTCCGTTGATGAAAAATCGCTCCCATACACCACGACGTTTGAACCTTTTTGAACTTTTTTGAACCTTCTGTTTTTTTCTTATTCTGTTTTTTGTTACTCTGTTTTCTTTTAATCCGTACGTTGTTACTTTGCCTCTTTCCATTTCTTTTCGTTTTCGTCTTCTTTTCTTCTCCTTTACTCTCTGATTCTTCTTTTTTCTTTCTTTTCCTTTTTATTTTTCTTCTCTTGCCTTTTGAATTTTTTCTCCTCACGACTTTTGAATTTTTTTCTCCTCACGCTTTTGAATTATTTGAATTCTTTTGAATTTTTTGAACCTTTATACTCCGTACGTCATTATTTTGCCTTTCTCTTTCCCCTTTCTTTTCTCCTTTTTCAATAATGCCCGATTACAAATCTTTCCTCCTTCACCTTCACCACCGCCTAAAGAAACACCTTTCCACACTTCTTTTCTGCTGCTTTCAACCTTCTATTAATCTTTCCCTACTAATTTTCAAACAAAAAAACACGGTTCTCTAGCCACGTTTAATTTCTCAATCGCTGCCTTCACCACCGCCTCACCCCTAAAGGTTTCCGCCTCTATCTTCACCCCACTTTCTACTCTGCTTCAGCGGTCCTACCCATACTCCGTACTACTTCATACCGCCTTATGCGCGCCACCGTTCGTCCAAATCTCTCCAAAATACACACCATCGACCGCCTTCTCCCTTTCGCTTATTCCATCTTTCACCTTCCTATGCACACTCTACGCTACATAATCCATGTAAATCATATCTTCCATAAATTTCTAGCTCGCACTAAACAACGTAAACTCCACTCACACCTCCATTCCGTCACACCCGATGCCACCCCTCCCCGATACACTTCCCCTCATCTTCACCTCAACCCCTCCGTTACTTCAAATCCCCCACACACTTACCCCTCCTCTCTCTGCTCCCAGCCTTCCACTACCCCACACACCCTTCCCACATCTAACCCATCTACCCCTCCCAACTTCAGCTTGTTGTTACCATTCGTCCTGGTTTTCACCTCTCTAAGGCGGAACGCTCTCTTCTTCGTAGGGGTCTGTGCTTTACCACCATCACTCCATCCAGTAACGAATTTCAGACGCGTGCTAATATTCATAGCTTTGTGCGCCGTGTCAGGCTATATACACTGTTTCATAACACTCCATCTGCATCTAATGAAGAGGACTGCTTCACCGACCTGGGCCACCGACCATCCCACTAGATGCTAGCTCCTGGCCAGTTTCAAGCAGTCGATTATTTTGCGGGCAGTTGTCAAAGTGTTGTGGACCGGTTTATCTTTCGCGGGCGTCCCCGATATCTGAACATCTCTCCAGCTGAATTCCTGGCCCTTCGATCTCTCCGACGACGCAAAACATTATCATAAGACCAGCCGACAACGGTGGTGCCGTGGTGGTGTGGAGCGCAGACCTCTACAAAGTTGAAGCTCTCCGTCAACTTCAAGACATCTCTTTTTATTGCCCTCTACCCTCCAATAGACGGTGTCTTCAACTATTCATGACCTCTTCTCCTCCTCCCGTCTCCCTCCCACCGCCTCCAACCTCATTGTCCGCACTCCTCACACCCCCACCATTTACTTCCTTCCGAAAATCCACAAACCCAACAACCCTAGCTGCCCCATCGACTCCGCCTGTAACTGCCCCACGAAACTGATCTCAAAATACCTGCACCGTGTCCTTGGCGCCCTAGTGGCTTCCCTCCCCACATACATCCACGACACAAACAATTCTCTTCGTCTTTTCAACTCTTTCTCCTTCCCTCCTGGCCCCTCTAAACTTCTCTTCACTCTTGATATCAAGAGTCTATATACGGTGATCCCACACCACGAAAGACTTCTTGCCCTCAAACACTTCCTAGACCTTCGACCCCAACCTGACACGTCTACACTTCTTCGTCTGGCCGAACTTGTTCTCTCCCTCAACTGCCTCTCGTTCGCGGGGGAGTTTTACCAAGAACCTCGGGAGTGGCCATGGGAACGAGAATGGGCCCCAACTATGCAAACCTGTTCGTTGGCTACACTGAGACCCAAATAAGTTTTGGATCTCCTGCTCTTTCTGTCCTTCTCTGTACATCGGTCAAACGACACGCTGCTTGGCTGACCGTTTCGCGGAGCAGTTCCGAGACATCAGACAATTAGTCTTCTCTCTTCGCTCCTTTGCTCCATTTGGACTCAACTTTCATCCCCTCTTCCTCTGACTCTCCTCCTCTCCTCTCTTCATCTAACACCTATTTCCTCTCTTCATTCCTACTCACCCCTCTCTCCTCTCTTGCCCTGACACCTACTTCCTCTTTCTACTCCTACCCACCTTCTCCCTGCATCAATACCTCCATCCACATCCCACTCCTACATACCCCACACCCCAACACCGCCACTACCACAGTTCTCGGGAGTGGTCATAAGAACGAAAATGGGCCTCAATTATGCGAACCTGTTCGTTGGCTACATTGAGACCCAAATAATTTTTGGGTCTCCTGCTCTTTCTGTCCCCTGTACATCGGTCAAACAGGACGCCGCTTGGCTGACCAATTCGCGGAGCACCCAACATCACGCCACACCACAGACCACCACGCCACATCACATCACTCCACACACACTAGCACTGACCACTTCCCAGCACCTACACCATCATCCACACACCCACACATTACAGAAGCACACACACGTACACATCTACACGTCAAAGTCACCAGTACCCACCCACACGCGCACACACACTCTCACATACACACAGGCACGCACACCTTCGTTTTGGAATCTCCAATACTTTATCATCTCCATTTCTTCC
>NC_068982.1:151914056-151915475 GCF_001194135.2 Octopus bimaculoides | reverse complement strand
TATATATATATATATATATATGTATATATATATATATATATATGCGCGTGGGTGGGTGTGTATGTGCATTACAGGTGGGAAGTTAGTGAGATTATTTGAAAAACCAATGGAAAAATAAACCACTATTGTCCCTGGAAGTTGTTTTTTTGTATTTACTACGGATTGCTTGAAGCTAACTTTCTTCCTACACCTCGATACCTGGATTTTACATTTATATATGTAACAAATAATTTCATTCATGTTTGTGAGTGTATATAAATATTTGTAATACATCTATACACACTTTTTGCGTTACTCAACGGGAAGTAACTCAAAAAGTAAAACAGACATAATTGGTAGGTATTGCAGTGGCTGTGGTGGTGGTGGTGGTGGTTGTAGTGGTGGTGGTGGTGGCGACACTGACGTTGTTGATAATGTGAATGGTGGAATAGAGAAATATATAGAGAAGCAGTGAAATACAGGAAGAGAACGTATAATTTAGACAAATAGATGAGAAAATGAGAAATGATGGCAGTGACAGCGGCGGCAGTAGTGGTTGAGGTGTTGGTGGTGGTGGTACTTATACCGAAGAGTAAGAATAAGAGAGAAAACAAAAGAGACATAAAAGCTAGCTCATTATGGGAGAGGAAATGGGAGAGCGAGAGAGTGTAAGTAAATCAGAGACGGTTTTGTAAGAATAAGAATAAACAAGCGAAAGAAAGCAGAAAGTTGAGAAGGTTAAGGTGATACAGAACTGCAGTGGGAGAAATCATCAATGTAATGTAGCAAAATTTATGACGTCACTGTCTCTTTAGTTTATCTCATCCTCTCATTCCGTCCCTTTCTCTGCATTTATTTAAAATTAAAGTATATTTGACGTGCATCCTACTTTATATAATAACACGAATAGTTGAAATTTTGCTAGACGAATGCTGAGGTTTGTGCACATGTAAGTTTATATTTATATGTGTCATCATGTGTGTATGTAAGTAAATATATGTGTATGTAAATATATATTTCATACTTCTCAATATATTTCCGACATTCTTACAGTTCATAGAAGCCGTGGAACTTTTCGATATATACTAATGCTTTTCGATTAATATTTCTTTGTGTAAAACTTTGACGTCATATTTTGTTGAGAAATTACTTCAACAGCTACGAATCAATTTCGTCGTGAACAGTCGAATCATGAATTTGAGGCCTCTTCGGATATCTAATCCCTCTTAATAAAGGATGTTTTCGTTCTCTTCTCTTACTTTCCCCCTTTTCTCTTCCTATCTATCTATCTATCTATCTATTTATACATTCATACACACACACACACACACACACACACACACACACACACACACACACACACATATATATATATATATATATATACGTGCATATGCATTCATTTTGTATCTATATACATGCATATGTATAATGAATATA
>NC_068982.1:151911831-151912838 GCF_001194135.2 Octopus bimaculoides | reverse complement strand
TCTCACTACATGAATAAATGGAGCTTGTACGAAACGTATGTACTGCTATAACCTATTGATTTTTTGTTGCTTATCTTCAAATAAATAAATAAATAAATATATATATATATATATATATATATATATATACGCTCACACACACACACACACACACACACACACACACACACACATACACACACTCGTTCGTCGCGAACAGTGAGGATGCGTTCTCAACACTGCATTGGTGGATAAATACAATATTTGTGGAATTTCAGTACTACTTTAAGTTTCACAGATTTTAGGCGCACTAAAATAATGATGGTAATCTGTCATTACTTTGAATTTGGCTTCGAGGGGTTCCTCAAAATGTCAAACGTTATTAGGTGAAATATGAAATAAACAGAAAAGGGAAGATAAATATAAAGGACTTTAGCAGTTGTTGTTTCTCTTACGCTTATATTATTATTGAAAACACTGCATTTCATGAGATTTTTCATAAGTTTGTCTACAAGATGGATAAAACATTAGATACATACGTACATACATATATTTGCGTGTGCTTCTGCGTATGTTGTATGTGTGTATGTGTGTGTGTGTGTGTGTGTATACGCACACAATCACACACATATGTACACATACACATATGTGCACACACACACATATAAATATATATCTTTTATGTTTTACTTGCTTTAGTCATTTGCTTGGGGCCATGCTGGGGCATCAACTTAGAGGGATTTAATCGAACGAATGCGCCATAGCCCTTATTCTTTTAAAGCCTGGTATTTATAATATTGGGCTCTTTTAAGGAACTGCTATGTTACAGGAACATAAACCAACACCGGTTGTGAAACCGTAGTGTCGAACAAACACTCACACACACACACTCACACACACACACACACACACACACACACACACATGTATATTTCCGTCTACCAAATGCACAGACTCTGTGCAAGTTTAATTTATTTATATATAGATATCTATATATTTATACTTGAATATATGTATGTGTATATATA
>NC_068982.1:151910177-151911182 GCF_001194135.2 Octopus bimaculoides | reverse complement strand
TATATATATATATATGAATTGAAAGGTATAATGAATAAACGCTCTAATTGATCAAAACAACTTTATAACACTCCTATATTATTATAAATCGAATATAAAAATATATTATAACATCAGGGCATCCAATAATAAAACCTAATAGTATAAAATATACACATATATACAAATAAAGGTGATAAAACCTGAAAGGTTAATAAGAGTGAAGTCGAATGAAGAAAAATATATGGATTAAATTAATGCATAATAAAAGCGACTAAAAATTTAAGGCAATGAAACTGAAATAATATAAAGATAAATATAAATATAAAAGGCAAAGTAGTAATCAGAAAGAGTCCATTGAAATCCATCTCTACGATCGTTTCAAATGACGTTGCCTCACTTCGTCAATGTAAAAACCATTAAGGGCTTTACATTGAAGAAATGAGGCAACGTCTTTTGAAACGATCGTGGGGATGGATTTGAATGGATAATTTTCTGGTTATCACTTTGCCCTTTATATTTATATTTATACTTATATGATTTTAATTTCATTGCTTTAAATTTTTACTAGCTTTTTTTATACATTAATTTAATCCATATATTTTTCTCTAATCATCTTCACTCGTTTTACCCTTTCAGGTTTATTCACCTTTTATTCCTACATATTTGTATACTTTATATTATTGGATTTTACCACCGGATGCCCTGTTGTTTTAGTATATATATTTATATTCGATTTATAATAATACCGGAGTGTTATAAAGTTGTTTTGACCAATGAGAGCGTTTATTCATTATACCTTTCAATTTATTTCTCCTTTCGCCTCAGTGTTACCTGAGCACTTCCATCTGCAGTCCTATTTTTATTCTTCGGTTTAACGAAATTATAAAATTATCCTCATATATATATAGTATTTCAAACTCAAACTGTTATATTGATTTTTGTTTATCCGCATCACTGCTTCTATATAAATATGCATATATATATATATATATATATATATATATATATATATATATATATATA
>NC_068982.1:151900540-151909772 GCF_001194135.2 Octopus bimaculoides | reverse complement strand
GTGTGTGTGTGTGTGTGTGTGTGTGTGTGTGTGTGTGTGTGTGTGTGTGTGTGTGTGTGTCTGTGTGTACAAATATACACAAGTAAATGTGTTTGCGTGTACCTGTATATGTAAGTACACATATACGTATATATTTTCTATTGGTGTAGAGAATAAAAAGAAATATTTGATTTTTTTTAATAGATAGCGTTAGTTTTACAGTACTGACACTGAAGAATAAAAGAAGTTAAAATTGTTAAAACATTAAAAAATCCTCTACATGGAAGCATGAAACGTATTTGCAATGACTACGGCTAATTAGTCGTCACTGCAACTATATAGTTATGAATGGCGACCATATACTTATGACTGTAACTATATTGTTATGACTACGGCTATATAACTCTAACTGCGACTATGTAGCTACGTCTATGATTACATATATATGACTACGACTACATACGACAACCACTACATACCTATGAATATGGCTACGTAGCTAAACTATGATTACATAGCTGTAACTCTCTATATAGTTAATGTTACAACACCAGTTTGTCAGGTTGACTTAGGAAATTATGACTATATTCTGTTTTTATTCAGAAAACAATTAACGTGTTAGTATCTTTTAATATTAATTGCTGACCTATCTTCAGAGAAAAAGCTAATAGAACGACAGTTAAATCCTATAATCTGCGAGGAATTATATCAACGTTCGATCATAAAAAAATTTCATCTTACATATTTTGTATTTCTTCATACTGTCATATAATAAAACATTAATCCTTATTTGAAGTGAAAGAATAAAACACGCCCAAAATGAAGGAAAATTAAGCCTAACAATCAAATTCATCCGAAGAAAACTAGTTATAGCTTTTTTTTAGCATCTTGTCAGCCCTGATCGGGTAGACATATGTTCAAACGCCATAATTATTCTATTTCTTTTACCTTTCCTAACGAATAGTATAAATTGAACTATAAAAAACCCAAGGATATTTCGCTGCTATCTCTACCAGGTCTAAGTCGGCTTCTGTTGTTATATTTTTAAATAGGTGAGAACTTTACCGTTTAGGTTCTTTTTTTTTCTTTACCTTTTCATAGAGATGCATCCTCATTTGCATGTAAATATATATTGGCATTGTTGCTAAGTTATATGCTACTCAGAACCTTGCTCTTCTTTGGATTTTGCTTTCTATATCTATATTTCTTCTTCCTTACGCGTATGTCTTTGCTTACGCATGTGCATATGTACACACACACACGTATACATATTCGTGTGTGTGTATATATATATATATATATATATATATATGTATATATATATATACACGTTTGTATACATACGCACAGAAAGTGGGAGAGATAGATTAATGTTTATTTTTATGTCGCGGAGTTATATGTAAGAACATTTGGTCATGAAATAGAAAAATGATTCAATATTTTTCGGCAACGCACTGTTTCGGTTTCTTTTGCGCGTGCGCGTGTGTACGTGTGTGTGTGTGTGTGTGTGTGTATGAATATCCTTTTCTTTATTTTAGTGGTTTTAATCGTAGAACTGTAGCCATGCTGAAGCACCGCCTATATTCATGTTCATGTATGCACACACGTGTATATCGATGTATATGCATAAGTTCTTATACACATGACTTTTCTCTTTATCAATATAACTTTTGTAACGGAAAACGTTATATATATAACCTATAATCGATTGAATGAACTTCAATATTTTGCTGTTCCTTAACATTAAAAGACAAAACGAATTTAACTATGGGAACGGACCTAAACCTGTATATCATAACATTACCTCTTTTACTTTCTTTGTTCAACGTTTCTACTGTCTTGAGAAGGATTTTAGAAAAAGCTCAAATGTCAAGTAATTCCACTCGTTAAAATGTGCAAGTCAACTTCAGAGTGACCTATGATTCTTTTGAATATACATTTATCATGAAAGAATCTGTGAGTATATCCACTGAAATACTTCCATACAGAATGATTTTAACTTAGGGATAATTATTAAACCCGTCCAGTGAGCCACTCAATCTTTTTCGTCCCATGATAAGTATTAGGGAAAAATTCCTTAAGTCTTTCAAGAGGTTCAACATCTGATTTTATTTAATATCTGAATTTTACGAAATTTAGATTTGTTAATGATAGAAGTAATTTGGAAAATTCATTGCAGTTAGAGAGGCATATATGATTAGCAATGGAGAAATTTGCTTTCGCATTATTTATAACTAAACCGTTTAGTTGATTTGAAAACAACTTTAAAGCTAGGAACTGACTTTGTAAGAGTATTAAGGTAGATATATTATCGTAAAACGTAAATGAATGTAATTTCAATTCACATTTTGCCACACGGTACTCGAGTTGAAAAAGCCAATAAAAAAGTAAATTTCATAAAGACAATCGATGCTGCAACACATACGTTCTTATACAAGCACACATACACATATGCAGTATTTATAAACCCTCATAGTCATATTGTTACTTGGATATAAGAAAGTGAAATCACATCCTTTGTTTAACGCTCATGAATTATGCCATTAGCTCTGCAACATGTTTTATTTCATTGATGATCTAATATATATTCTATTTATCTCCAACCATACTACTCTCCGCTCAGTCTAGATTAAAGGTGACCTATTGTACGCCATCCAGTTCAGCTGCTGTTATATTTGCTCTTTATTTCTGTTTAACTACAAAGATAGAATATCTTTCAGTTCACGAATATAATGAGAAACTAATGTGTTTCCATATATATACATATTATATAAACTTATGAAAGGTTAATCATTTTTCAAATATCATCTAGGAAGATATATATAGACAATCATGAAAAGTAGAAAGAACATTTTTACGAGTGGATGGTAAAGATTTCTAACAAGTACAAGGCCGCACATTTATAGTTGCAGTCAATTGCTTCGACTCCTGTATCTGACCAACGCTTTTTTTAATCGACTCTAGAATGCAAAGCTGACTCAGAACATAAAGGAGCATTATTAAATCCAGCAGAGATTTTATCCTCTGCTCTACCCATTCTTCCAAACCTTGTCTAAAAACAGCTTGCAATAATGATAATGTAACTAATTGTCAGCAGGCTAGTATCATGCAGTTTTTATAGTATAAATGATATTCAGTCTAATGTTATAATTGCGCCTTTTTGAGCATAAGCTACTAAGTAACATCTTTTAACTAGCATATACACAAGCATACCAAATATTTCTAGTAACGTTGCGTTTTTGAGTTGTAGATTTTATGTGTCGCTCGGATCTACCTGGCATCTTGGATACATTTAGCGAAGAAGTCCGCTTAGTTACATGCATTCGATCTAGGTCTCCAGCTCTAGAGTACCATCTCCCTTCCTTTTACCAGTCTCGGAGATTATGTAAAGTGTCATAGACACTGCGTTTCGCTTCACCCGTGTGCGTGCGCAGTACTCAAACGAGCACACACAGATACTAGCAACATACGCAAATAGCACACACACACACACACACACATAGGGTACAAACACACAAAGAGCACAAAAATACAGACGCACATATGCAGTTTCCTAGTCTCTATCTCATTCTGGTGGTTTTTCTGTCTGTCTGTCTGTCTATCCATCTCCCTCTGTCACTCTCTCTCTCTCTCTCTCTCTCTCTCTCTCTCTCTCTCTCTCTCTCTCTCTCTCTCTCTCTCTCTTTCATTCTTTCTCAAGCATACCTACCTAAAATAGGAACGTACTAAATTTGTATTTCTGGTATCCAAAACATTGAGACAAAGGTCATATCTCTCCTTTTATCATCTACTTACACATAAATCTTTGTGTTTTACAGAATTTCAGAGATGTTGCAGTGAGTGACTGAATAATTGAATTTATCCTATTACATAATTCATGGTGTGAAGGAGCGTCGCAGTTCAATCCATTTGCTCCCTCGACATCTATTCTAAAACAGCCAAATATATATATATTGCTAGAAAAATCAGCATAAATGTTATTAGTTCCTAGCCTGAGAATTCTTACACTGCAATGAAACAGCACAGCACTGAATCTTCCAGTTCCAATAATGCCCTTTCTCTACAAATGCACTGTGTTCTTTCTTTCAAATTATTGTATTTATAATTTCAAAGACATCCAAAAACATTTTCGTCGAGAACATATATTCATTATATTGAGTGATACTCACATTGTCCTGGGGCTTTCATTCGAGAGTCCCAGGGCTCTGAGGAATGAAACCACTTCTTAGACACTATTTCTCGCAGGTCTACTTTGATTCGGTGCAGTAGCAACTATCAGGGTCCCAAACCAGTTATCTCGTTTAATTTTCTTCATATCAAGTAAGTTTCGTTCCCCTTCAACATTATGCATGCCGATATCTACCAGAGATCTAGCGCTGGTAGTACATATGGTACTCTTATTTTGTTCTGACATTCTTCTCAAAAAAGTAAGAAAGTGATTGAATTCCTTGATATGGCCACTGAATGTTGTACTGCGAGGGTTTCAATCTTAAATAAGACTTCGAACCTACCAAACTGTCTTGCCTAGATATACTTTGGATGTCCTGCCATACATCGTAGAGGATCCTTTTTATGTCTATGTTCTTGGCCGTCTCCAAGCGACGGGTTGTTAAACACATACAGCGATATATAACAGCTTTTCTGGCAGTTGCAACCAGAGTTTCAGAAGAGACATAAGCTCTTCTATTTTCTTCTCACTTTCCTTAAGTGGGGGAGCGTCTTCAGAATTTGTCCACTCGAATGATGAGGTGAAACTATAGTTCGCTTGTAGAGACTACTCCAGCGAAGGAAGACTTGTTAATGTTGTTGCAGTTCGTGGTGTTGTTTGTTTGTGTTCTGCCAGGATTATTGCTTTCGTGGCTGCTATCGTTTTTGCTGATGTTACAGTTGATGTTGTTGCTGGTGTCACTGTTGTTACTGCTACCCCTACTGTAACTGCAACTGCTGTCTTAAATGCCATTGTTGCAGTTATTGCCGTTCCTGCTGCTAGATGCCGCTACTGTAGCCGCCGCTGTTGCTTTTGTTATCATTGCTACTTAAAGTGTTATTTTTGTCAATGTTGTTGATGTTGCTGGTGCTGCTGCTTCTGCTTTTACTGCTACTCTTGTTTGTCGTTATAGCAATGGTGCAATGTTTTGAAGTTTGAAAATTTAACAATGAGAACTTGTTCTTCTCTCCCGTGAGCAGAATGCCGTCTTTGCTAACATTGCTGCTGCTGTTGTTGTTACTTTTGTTAGTCTTGTTGTTGTAGTTATTGTTTCTACTACTGCCGTTTGCTGCTATAGCAATGGCACAATTATTTTGACTTTGAACTATAAGTGCTTGAAAAACGCGCTCCTCGTCTTCCACGAGCAGCCTTGAACCTGTCGTTGTGAGTCCCTTACAACTTTTACTTCAGTTTTCTGACTGTGACAGCTGGCGGCATGTTTACAAAAAATATACTTCAGCAAATTTGAGCTTCAAAGGGATGAAAAACAAAAAATTAGCAAACGAACCCTACGTATTCTGGTTGGCTTAACAAATGTCATATATCAAATTTCCGACAATTAATGACATTTGAATATAGAGACGAACAAACTTGCAAGATAATCGGAGCGATGTGTTGGTGACACCACCGCTACAATCTTCATCTTTTCCACAACCACAGCCAAAACCACCACCACCACCACCACAAGTACAACAACATCATCAATGATAATAATCATTTCTACTATAGGCACAAAGCCTGAAATTTTGGGAGATGGATTTAACGAATACATCGACTCCAGTGCTCGACAGGTACTTATTTTATCGACCTCGGAAGATGGAAGGCAAAGTCGACTTTGGCGGAATTTGAAGTTAGAAGATGAAGACGGACGAAATGCCGCTAACGATCCTATCTGCTTCTTCTTCTTCCTCTTCTTCTTAATAATAATAATAATAATAATAATAATAATAATAATAATAGTAAACACCCCCAAAAGGTGTGGAAAGTAAAAAAAATGTACGATCAGTTTGCAAGAGATGTGAACGCGAAGACAGATACAGAGGATCAGTGGCTATGGATGAGAAGGAGTGACCTGAAGATAGAGGCAGAAACATTCATATGCGCAGCTCAGGCGCAAGCATTAAGAACCAACTATGTTAAGTGCAGAATAGACAACACCACCGACGGCGACAAATGCAGAATGTGATAATCCTTGCTGTCCCTACGAGACAAACTTTCTGTAGGAGCTCTGCCGGGGATTCTATTTCAGTCTCCTTGAATACCACACGTTTTATGCTATTATTTAGCTCGTACTCCGCACTCTAGCCCCACGTCTGTCTTACTATATTGGATACAGAAGTGGATTATGAAGCCTACTATTGAACCCGAATTTGGTTGCGTGTCGCACGTCCCCGTGGTTCCCCCTTTTTGTCACACACACACACACACACACACACACTCACACACACTGTGCTTCCCTTTCTCTCTCTCTCTTTTTTTCCAATAATCATAAGATTATGTAATGATAGTCCTTTACACTTACAAAACATAATGAGATGAAAAAAATACCGAATAACTTTAAAGAATAACTACTTTAAAGTACTATGAAATTACTACATATGTAATGTGATAGACGCAGAAGCAAATCAAATGTCATTGACTTTGTTTTGTGCTCGCTAATAAAATAACGAGCTAATTCCTCATAAGGAAGTTTAAATAAGCAATAAATTTCGTAAATGGTCATGAATGTAAATACTATTTTTTCTCATGATTATCGCTCTTAAATTACTACATTAAGCGTCGTTATAACGTGGTTTCGTTCACAGACGAAATGTAAACCTGCTATTAGTGGCTCCATTATCCATACATACATACAACCTTCCCTCCTTCCGTCCATCCATCCATACAGCCCTCCCTCCCGTGAACAACCTTTTGTCGGATATATGAAGTGGTTACAAAAATAAAGTTAGATTGACCCGAAAATATGCCAGAATTAGAAAAATATGGCAGCTGGAAATCTCTTACAACAAGATAGTATCCCACAATATATTTGCAGTACCATTACTGCTTCCAACATCTGGGATATCTGACTGGTCTGTAGAACAAATCCACTCCCTAGATGTTAAAACCCGCAAGATACTGACATCAATGGGAAATCTCCATAGAAACAATGATATCGACAGGCTCTACCTAACAAGAGGTGGAGGTTTGAGATTAATGCAGACAGCATTCGGACGTCGTATAGACTCTCTCAGACAGCACTTCCTAAAAACAGTAAAAAAAAAAATTTAAAAAAATAGATACTGTAACTTAGTGCTTAAAAGTGAAAAGAACAATATCCTACGAGTTGGCAGAGAGTTCCTCAGGAAACATTCTCTTCTTGATGACCTTCCATACAACCCCCAAACAATCAGATTGACATACCTCAAAGAAACGCCCAGCATACCAAAAAAGAAAAAAAGACCATACATGAGTATGTTTCCCGAACACTTGACACTTGACACGAAGTGAAGCCTCTTTTGAACTAGTGACCGCTACATCACATCACACTTCGAAAGTTATTCATCTGCAATCCAAGAACAAGAGATTGCTACTAAACGCGTAATAAACAATAGAGACAGTGAAGCTGTTGGAGTTCCAAGATACAACCGAAAATGTAGATTATGTCATATTTATGTTGAAGACATCACGTATATAATATAGCAGCTGTCCCAAAATGTCATCAAGATACTACCTTCCTATGTGATACTACCTCCATTGCAAAAACAATATACAACGCCATCCACAAAAAAGACCATCTTGGAATAAATATAGAAAATACTCCTTTTATTGAATGTGGACACAAGCATCGACACAAGGATTACTAGTGGAACATTTCTTATTGAAACATCTGTCAGCACCAGAACGAATATTATCTTTTTTTTTGCTTTTTTTTTTTTTGATAGGCAAGAAAAAGTATGTACTGATATAGAAATCAGCTGCTCTGCTGATGTGAATATCACTTTGAAAACCAAAGAGAAAGAGGTTAACTATTGGCAACTGCTTCGAAACCTCCAGCTTCTGTATCCCGATTTCAAATTCACATTTATACCAATAATAATTGGCACGCATGGATTTGTGACTAAATAACTAACTGTCATTTCAAATACAATCTGTAAGAGAAAGAGTAAAAACAGACAAGACATTTCTCAAGTTTAAAATGTGACTTTGTTTTCTTTATCTACATTCAAACGATGGAGCTTTGTACCTTTGTTAGAAACCAGCTCCTTCCTCTCCTTCCTCAGGAGAAGGATTTAAATAATTAAAAACAGAAGAGAATATGCATATGGATCCAGATTGGTGTATATGTAGATAAATGTGTGGTGTGTGTATATATTAATATATATATATTTCTGTATGTGTGTGTGTGTGTGTGTGTGCATGTGTGTGTGTGTGTACATGTTTCTCTCTCTCTCTCTGTATATGCATATCCCTAACCTAAATTCTAAATATATGCATGACAATTGACGAATATTCAACCTGTTACAAATGGCATAGAATGTGAAAAGCGTAGTGCATTTTCAAAGAAATGATTATGAGCTCGCTTTAATATGCAAAATGCCTCAGGTTTTATCGTGAGATTACTTTCTTGCAATGCATAAGCATACATATATACATGCATACGTGCATACAAACACACACACATATACATACATACAAACACAGGAATAGCTGCATCGACCTATCCATGTATGTATGTATGTATGTATGTATGTATCTACCTATCTACCTATCTATCTATGTAGCTAGCTAGGTATCTATCTTTACACACACATATCTATATGTATATATATGCATATATATATATATATACATATATATGTATATATATGCACATACATACATATATATGCACATATATATACATATATATATGTATATATATATATATATATATATATATATATATATATATATATATATATATATATATATACACATGCATATATATATATACACATATATGCACATATATATGTATATATATACATGCATATATATATACATATATATGCATATATATATAAATATATACATATATATATATACATGAATATATACACATATATATGCATATATATATATATAAACATATATGTATATATATATGCATATATTTGCATATATATGTATACATATGTGGATATACATATATATATATACATATATACATACATATACATATATATATATATATATATATATACATACATATATATACATATATACATACACATATATACATAT
>NC_068982.1:151900325-151900530 GCF_001194135.2 Octopus bimaculoides | reverse complement strand
TACACATATATACATATATATATACATATATAATACATATATATATATATATATACATATGTATATACATATATACATACATATATACATATAGATATACATATAAATAAATATATACAAACATATATACATATATAAATATACATATATATATATATATACATATACATATATATACATATAAATACATACATACATATATACA
>NC_068982.1:151894099-151897660 GCF_001194135.2 Octopus bimaculoides | reverse complement strand
TATATATATGTATATATATATTTGTCCAAAATCGCAGAGCAGGAGTAGGCCGGAGTAGGAGAAAGAGTAATATAAATGAAGGGAGAGGAGAGAAAATGGGAATTCAGTGAAAGAGAAGTAGTGAGAGTAATAGCTCTGACTGAGAGAGAGTGAGAGAAAGTAATAGCAATGGAGAAAGAAAGGAGTGATTGATGAATAAGGAAAGAAGAGGTGAAAAAAATCAACTCTGTGTGAGTATATGTGTGTATGTGTGTGTGCATGTACAAGGGAAGTATGTGAATGTTTGTATCTGTGATTATTATGTACCATATTTTATACCTTGTTTATATATTAAAGACTACAATTATCCGTTAGTTTTGACAGTACAAGGTCAGCTGGTAATTTATAATCAATTTGGCAGATACAGGCACGCTTCGATAAGTAATTTGTTTTCTGAATTCTATAAACAAGAGCCTGCTCTCTTGTTTAATTTCATAAAATCATTGAAGGCAGTAAACAAGTAAACAACCATCACACACACACATATACATATATATACATATTATATATTTACATACATACACACAGTCACACACACATACACACACACACACACACACACACACACACACACACACACACACACACACATATATTCTTCAGTACAATATTCTAATATTTTTACACGACCATTTCGACTCACTATCATAAATGCCTGTTAAATGTTCTACTTTTGTCGAATATGATTTCCTTTTTCGTAATTGTTTGAGGATAATTAATTAGAGCCCTGAATAACAAGTAAAATGGACGTAAATTCTGATAAAAGGCTAAATGTATCCCGGTAGCTTTACAAACATGTGCATCGTATGTATATATATATATATATATATATATATATATACACGTTTGCGTGTGTGTGACAGGGAGACTTATTCAGGACTATTTCATTGTATTCTAGGTGATTTCATCAAATTCTACAGAAATGCAACTGAACTAGTCCCGTAAGAGCAATTTACTAACCTGCCATTACATATATACATACATATAAATGTATGTATATCTATAAATACACATATATATACACAGAACAAGTGTAGCGCTATATGTGTGTATATATGCACACACACACACGTATATATAAATTCCCTGTTGTCACTGATCTTGCCAGAAATATTTGCAGCATCTCCCTCATAATACATTTAGCAGTCTTTAAAAAAGAAGGTTATCTGCATAGTTTAATCCTAGATACGAGTAAAATATGGGATAGTTATATTATAGATTTACTTGATCAGAGAAAACATGCGTCCTAACAATAACAACACCCGCCAAATTATACGACCTAAAAATATGCTAAATTCAGTTCACTAAACAGAAGCTTCGCGGAGATTTGAATCTATAAACTAAGAACAAAGAAAGTGTAATATAAAATATCGTTGTAGACATGCTCAAAGAAAGTTATCAAACTTGTGGTACAAGAAACACGTATTATGTATCCTATAATGTAGCAACATTTACCGCATGATTACATACTATTAACTTACAGGCTATCTTTTACTCGAAGCATCAAAATTATTTCTAAACAGACTTGAGAAATACGGAAAGTATCCTGAGATTCGATCATTTAAGTCCGTTGATTTCCTAAATTAACTAGTGTACAACCTCTAATTTTGGTTCTAAAATGTAATTAAATATAACGAGTTTAACTTAAAGACGTGTACGAGATCGATAAGATAATTATGAAGTACACTTTCAAGTAAACTACATAACATATATTGTATTTACTTTATGTATACAATATTGTCACTCAAAGAATTATATAGCAGATATATAAGGTATTATTTATTCCATAGTACACTAAATACGAAGCATGTTTTGAATATCGTATTAGGTATGATGTAGCCAAAGCAAATGTTAGGATATCGAAAGAAGGTTATGTTGGGGATCAATCCAAAAAAGTTGTTTTAAGCATTGGAAATATGCTTAGCAGTTAAAGCTAAATTAGAGAAATTTAAGGTATATATAAGGTAAATATTTCAAGATAATTTCATTGCATTTATGGTAAATATGAGGTAAATATTTCAAACTAGCTGAGAAAACTAGTAAAATTTAAGGTACATGTGAAGAAAATGTTTCAAAGTAGATTAAATATGTTGCCCTCTGTAAACATGTTACAATGTAATATATTTCACATTTAGTAAATCAAAATGTCAACAGATGAGACTGATGGATGACACTATAGATTGCTGAACTCTTCAATACTTATACATAATTTTAGTAAATGAGTTCAACAGCAGCTTTTCACCAATCAGGAATCGAACGATTAGAACCAGTAGCCACACTTCTTCTCTACGAATAAGATTTCTGCATATACATACATACATACATACATACATACATACATACATACATGCATACATACATACATACATACATACATACATACATACATACATACACACACACACACACACACACACACACACACACACACACACACACACACACACACACACACACACACACACACACACACACATATATATATATATATATATATATATATATATATATTAAACAATCAATACTTTTAATCAGAGGTGTTTAAATGTATTGTAATTAATGGTATGATAAAATTTTTCATTAGTTAAACTCAATAATAATAATAATAATTGCCACAAGGGCACCCATTTTGGAGGAGGGGAGAAGTCAATCGCATCGACCCCAGTGTTTCACTGGTACTTAATTTATCGAGCCCGAAAGAATGAAAGAAATTGACCGCGGTGCAATTTGAACTCAGAGAAAGTGCTACATTGGAAACTGTGCGAAAAGTTGGGGCTAGAGAGAAGCAAGACGTGGTCTGAGCACAAACCGCAGAGGAGTGACGGAGTCGGAGACTAGCAAAATATGTCCTTTGGGACAGAATCTGAAGGCACCAAGAGGAATATAAAGGAAATCGGAAGAGAGTACCCAGTAGAACTGTTACAAAAGATTTGCCTCCTTGGCAAGGCCAGAATAGTCAGGAAAGCATTAGATAGCCGAAAAGAACGAATAGCATGGTACAGTAGGCTGCAGGTAGCAAGTCCCCCGCTACGCATGCAAGACTTCAGGAGTTCCAATAAAACCTGTGATAAAAAGAAATAATGATAATAATTTTTACCAAGTGCAGCTTGGTGGGAGGGCTTAAGCCGATTACATCGACCCCAGTGCGTAACTGGTACTTATTTAATCGAGTCCGAAAGGATGAAACACAAAGTCGACTTCAACTGAATTTGAGCTCAGAACGTAGCGACGGGCGAAATACCGCCAATCATTTCGCCCGGCGCGCTAACGATTCTGTCAGCTCGCCGCCTTAATAATTTTATTATTATTAATAATAATAATAATAATAATAATAATAATAATAATAATAATAATAATGATGATGATAATAATGATGATAATAATAATAATAATAATAATAATAATAATAATAATAATAATGATAATAATAAGCGTGGCTGTGTGGTAAGAAGCTTGTTTCTTAACCGCATGGTTCCAGGTTCAGTCCCCTGCGTGGCACGTTGGGCAAGTGTCATCTATTAT
>NC_068982.1:151890536-151893851 GCF_001194135.2 Octopus bimaculoides | reverse complement strand
TATATATATATATATATAAGAATAAAAGAATAAAATTATAAAATTTCACAACACTGATGTACAGTTAAATGCCGTAAACATACACTCATACCTGCTCTTGTTATCATCCTTATTAATTTTGTATGTTTAAATATATTACATCTAAAATACACACATAAATACATCTGTTGTATTATACAACTTAATAACGTTAACGCCTGAAGGACGACACCTAGCATATGAGACCGACAAAAAATGCATCGGAAAGATTGTTAAATGAAGCCAGGCCTCCTGGTTAGCTATAAGATCAGATAGAAAATGTTTGATGTCTATAAGTTAAATGATTTACTGTTCGTTTTCTTGGGTAAAATTATAGATCACGGCTTTGAATATGGACGTATTTTCAAAAAATACCTGCAGGAAAAAGTTTCTACTGAAATGAGGTCAGCATATACCTTAGATTCAGCATAGATTCAAGTTAAAGATTACTGAAACTCTCATTAGTAATAATAAGACGATAAGAAACGCCTGCAGCCACTATGTAAACAGAATTGCCTCGATTGAAACATTTTGAACGTTAAAATTTTACTGCTGAATGGAATTTTTAATTTACAAAATATTTATTACAAATAGTAGAAATTAACGACAATAGCATTATATGTTTAAATCATTAAATGTAGTGAATACCTATACATCATATTTTAAATGTATATATAGTTTTCAATATGTATACCAGTCTTTTTTTTTTTCAATTCCACTGAGGTCGACTTTGTTTTTCATCCTTTCGGGATCAATAAAATAAGAACCAGTTGAACACTGGGGACAGGGTAATCGACATAATCTTGAAATTGCTGGCATTGTGTCAAAATTTGAAATCAGTATGTTATAACAGTTTAAATGTATATATCAATTTAAAGTAAAATTAATACTTTTGTTGTATTTAGTTTTCAGTTTATTTTAATCTAAGGAAGCAAGTCTTTTGACAAACGTTTACTTTTTTGTATTTCGATTCAATAAAATCTGATAAAGGCGGCGAGCCGGCAAATTCATTAGCACGCCGGACAAAATGGCGTTCCTCCTGGCTCTTTATGTTCTGAGTAAAAATTCCACCGAGGCTGCCTTTATCTTTCATCCATTCGGGATGAAATACCAGTCGAGTGCTGGAGTGCATGTACTTATGCCCACCTCCCACAAAATTTCAGGCCTTTGTGCCTATAGCAGAAAGCATTATTCGTATTGTAAGGCTGCGAGCTGGCAGAACAGTTAGCACGCCGAACAGAACGCTTAGCGTTTCACCCGTCGTCTTTACGTTCTGAGCTCAAATTCCGACAAGAATTCGGAAGGCGGGAGTGAGGATTCATTACACCAGTCCCATGTAACTGGACTTCATTATATCGACCCCCGAAAGAGACAGCCGACCTCGGCAGGATTTAAATTCAGTACATAAAAAGCTGGAAGAAAAACTGCAAACCAGTTTTTCTAACGTTTTAGATATTGTGCCAGCTCGCCGCCTAAAGAGAACGATTAAAATAACTTTAGATTTTATCAACTCATCATATTCTGGAATCGATATTTAAATAAGTCAACCATTTTGTTGGTAATATCTGCAAGAATATGAAGATGAAGAATCGAACTGGATTCCACTTATAGCTGAACCATTGATTTCAAATTTCGGTGAGCATGTTCGGGTGAGCAGAGCTAGTCGATTACATCGGCCCCAATGTTCATCTGACACTTATTCTATCGACCCCGACAGAATGAAAGGCAAACTCGACCACGGCGGAATATGAACTTAGAACATATAGACGGACGAAATGTGGCTAAGAATCTTGCCCGGCGTGCTAACGTGCTAGCCTTTTAAACCACAAGCTCTGCATTTTTCATGTTGTTTAACCTCAGATTATCCCTGATTAGGCGGACATATGATCCAAGAGTATCCCACCTGTGAACTAACCATCTTATTTTTCTAATAAAGTGTACTGAGGATCACATTATCTAAAATATCTTTTGTTAAGACGATAGTGTAATTTGAAAAGGATTTGACTGCTGTTTCTAGGTCAAATGATCAGGCAGAGGTCCCCTCGTTAGTTTGTTTTGAGTTTGTCCCCTTAGGTGGGCTGTACTTTATTCGTTATCTTTTTAACCAAAGCCAGACATTCGATAAATCTTTTTCGGCGCTATAGCTCACTAAATCGCCTGTCACAATAGGATTCAAGATGATTTTAAATTTATGCGAAATATTTTTAAATTCAAAATATTGATGAAAGCTGAGAAGTTAATTAGCTGCACTATTTCTCGGAATTTACTGCTCAGCTTATTGATTAGAAGAAATGTATCAAGTGAGATGAAGCTGAATTCGAAAAGTACGCTCCAAAATTACTAAATTACCCCTCAAACTACATATGGTAATCTATTGCTGTCATTTATTACAACAATTAGGACGATAAAAAATTTAGTAATATTCAGTTCAACATAATCCATTCGTTGAAGTAATACTAGCCAAATCACTATCGTAGACCGGTTTAATAAAACTATTATAGGAATTATAAGATACAAGTGGATGTTATAACACGTTTCTCTGAAGAGCACTAACACATTGGTGGGAATCAGTTATTATGTAGATCAAATTAAGCATTTTCTTTGAATATTTTGCTTACCTGAATAATAATGGCGCAAAATCTCAGAACTTTTAAAGTTCAAAAACAAAGTTTTTGTCGTATTGTATTTCGCCCTTTTTGGAAGAAGATTCATCTTTAATGTCGCTTATGCAAACAAGAATTGAACGTATCTAACTTTTACAACTGTTGTAGGATTGACTTCCGCATGCTGCAACATCATGTAACGATCGCAGATGGTTATAAGACTGTATGAGAATTATTTAATTAATTTTTACACAACTATGTTAAATATATTATACGTAGGTGCAGAATAAGGGTGTGTCATATCGAATCTCGATGTGAAACCGCCATAATCGGCATTCTAAGCAGTCAACACTTTTTGCGTAAAACATAACGTCAGCTGAATGCTATAACTAAATATGCTATTAATTATTGAAGACTGATCTGATTATTTTTAATCATTATAGATTATTATAGATTATTAATTAATAAAGTGTAATTAATCGCAATAATCGATAATATTGCCTTTATTTAAATTAATAAGCTTCGTGTTTTTATTGGTTTCCTTATTATTAGAAAGTACGTATGTATGTTTAACCATTGTTCAAGACATCAAGTTTTCATTAGGTAGGAAAATATTTTTCTTTTATATGTTTAATATTTATTTCTCTGTATTCATATTAACGTATTCTCTTACTCTCTTTAAACTTTTGCTCCC
>NC_068982.1:151870940-151890526 GCF_001194135.2 Octopus bimaculoides | reverse complement strand
TATCAGAGAGAAACCTTTCACCAATCCGATGTTTAGAATATTTTTGTATTCAGTGATAGCCTTATGTAACTATGCATTAACACCTCGAAATTAAGTGCTGTATTTGTACTATTAGCACCTAAAATGTTGTGGTACAGTATTATACATGAAATTGAACCTAATTAACACAAGACTAGAACGTGCCGTATAAAGCTTCTCGTGCAGAGGTACTTAAATGTCGTCAGTGACGAAAATATAAACGACCACAAATCAAGCTGTTTGAAGGTATACATCAATTGAAAGTTCAATTACAATAGTATTTCCTACAAAGCTTTCAGGTCATCATATATGCATTATGAAATATAAGTGCTTATAAATTTCTGTAGCATCTTTAATATTATTCTGCTTCTCATAGCGTTCGTGCGTCCTTTTTTTCCGCAGTAAACAACCTTAACTATGGAACGAAATCAAAAGCATAATCTAAATCGTTACTGTAATAAAGTGTTATATTTTAAATAATCTTAACTTGAGCTTAAACCAAAGACACAATTCTTATGAAAATCTATAAATTAATCCATCAAAACAGAAATAAGAAAATTTATGACGCGGAATTATAACGGGTTGCAATAATTTTAATAATTGTAGTGATGTTTACTTTATGGCGAATATAGACATTAAATTGAATTTAACTGTCACATAAATTTGGTGTGTATATATATACATATATATATATATATATATATATATATATATATATATATATATATATATATATATATACACATACACATAAATATGAGAGCGATAATATTTCTAAAAATAATATCGTTGGTAACCGTGAGCACAAGCCGTACAGGAAAATTTATATATATATATATAATAGGGTAATACAGAAACACCTGCCTCGCTAAAAATAAAAGTCAAAATAATTCTAAGCCACAGAAGAATCACAAAATTAATACAGGCATGATAGGAAAAAATTTTAGTGAAGAAAAATAGCGTCCTACCTCGGCATACATACATATATACATACATGCACACGTATACCCATATATGAGTATGGACAACATAAATATCTATATATATAAATATATTTGTATATATATATATATGTATGTATGTATGTATGTATGTATGTGTGTATATATGTATATGTATATGTGCAAATAAATTTACAATGATGTTTAAAAAATAGATGTTCTCATGAAATTGAAATATTATTATGCTAATATCAAGTTATCATGAACATCTCCTTCGCCATAATTATTCTCTATGCAATATCAAAATATGATTTATACTGTAACAACTGTAACAAAAATATTTTTTCAGTCATTTTAATATGAACTAATCAATGTTTTCAATTTTATTTCCAGAAGTTGCACTTTTGACAGATATTCACACTTGAAATGCATTGAAACGCACTTCAGTTGAAGTGAAACGATGCAATAAAATAACTGTAAGAAGGAAAACAGTTTTGAAACAAATTGTCTAATTAAGAGCATATGTTTGTGACTTACCTGTTCTAAAATTGATGATTATATCTAGAAAGAAGACAGTGTCTGATATACAGTTGAATACTATCCAGTGTGTGCTGAGATCATCGTTAAAAAATGATATTGCTACGGGTAAAATTATAAGATTTGCAATAAGCAAGACCAACATGAAGAGGTCCCAATAAAACCTGAAATAGATGGAAAATATATGAATAATAAGAATTGAATAATAAGAATTGAAAAATAAAAGTATCAATTCAGTAAAATGTTTTAAATATATCATTAAATTTCCAAAGAGCACAATCTTATATGATTACAAATGTTGGTCAGCTAAAATAAACATACAATATAAAGATTCTAACTTTAGATTATTGAACAGCAGATGATAAAGCAAGAGTACATTTATTTCATGAGTTGATACATGCATTTTAAAACGTAATACAGTGTAGTCTACACTAATAAAACGAAAACGAAGTAAATCTTGTTTTCATATATAAAGAAACAATTATATTGAAAATAGAAACTCTATAGACTAAGTAAAAAATAAGTATGAAGTTACAAATTGACAAAGCAATTAAATGTAAATACAAAATTCGAAATGAAGCATAAGTCTGTTCAATAAGTAAAGTGAGGTTTTTGGATATAGTTATAGCCAGTTTAGATAACATGGAATATAAGTAGGCGCTAGTGATAACCAGCAATTGTTTTACACTAAAAGCAGGAGCAGACAGCTTGATTACGTCAGCGCATAATTAATATATAGCCATTAGAATTAGCAAACCGTAATAACAATGAGGCTAATAGCAAAGGATAATGTGCTACTTTTATGAAGAATCATTAAACATCTTCCTGGCTGAGCAATATTCGCAAAAATGGAAATAATCCTAATTATAATCATTTGTTAACATTTCCATACCTTCTGAATCATTAAGTAATAGGAGCAAACAATAAAAGTGTGTCTGACTATGGTCGAGCTCTATACTCTAGCCTATACCTATGCAGATTTTCAGACGTAATAAATACAAACTCTTGACAGTGAACAAACGAAAGTGCTTTATTTTACTTGCTTCAGTAAATATCAATGTGGTGGTAACCATGTTGCAGAATAATGAGCTTTTTTGAATAATTCATAATCAGTTTTGTGATTTACATTCTGAGATTAAATACTACCAAAATCACCGTGTCTTTTAAGTGTTTTGAAGAAGAAAATGAATATCTGTTTTCTCCAAGGGAAAAAAGTCCCATTTATAACTTGTGAGATATCTTATAGTTTTAAGAAATGAATGAAATATTCTACAACCTGTAATGTTTTATATTCAGTTATTTATCATTTGTACAGTAAGTTGTTTTATTACCTGTGACATATTATATAGCTAATGGCATCTCTTATACCTAGTGATATGTTTTTTATGACTTTTATAGGAAGTGAGATGGTTCATATCCAATGACATATGTTATATTGCAACAACGTCATATGTCTAGAGATGTATTATATCCAGCGATATATATTATAGCTGGTGGCATGTCTTATGTCCAACGATGCATCACATGACCAGTGAGATGCCATATAATCGATGATATATCTTATAAACATTGATATTATGTCCTATATCTTACAACCGGTGAGATATAGGTAGCATGATATAGCAAATATGTGTTATAACGAGTGTTTTATAGCTAATGATATATCTATAACGATTAATATTTATTACAACTGGCACATAGCTCGTGAGATACTTGATGCAGAATTTTTCAGAAGACTGAAAAATATACCGCCATGGGGAGTATTATCTTCAATAATAAACTACTCACTCCGTTATACAGAAAAATATGCAGTTTGTTGTAATAGTCATACCTTTTCCTATGGAATTGATAATACAAATGAAATGGTATGGCCGCAGTCAAGGTTTGAAACTGTATTGCAGACTGGACTTGGTGGGAGTTTGTCTTATCCTCTACTTATTGCCTATAATTAATAGAGCAGTTATCAAAAGATCCTCTTTTCACCTACACACAAAGAGACTGTTCATCAAGCTAATGAGAAATATATATAGTATAATCATCAGGAGGGATTCTATAACAGGTTAAGAAACTAGATCAACTGGTTTTACAAATAACACAATACAACAGACGAAAAAGCTATGATTTTGAAATAAACAGGTTATAGTTTGGTACTTTAGTTAGTCGACTATTTACAACATATTTGGTGGACATCTGATCATGGAAAACATACTCAACGGCTTCCGAAACTAAGCAGGCATTCACAAACTGAAAAGATACATTATCTTTCATAACGTATCTGAATTAGGGTAAACTTCTATTCTGTTTTTAGACTAAACAAATTAATTAAACAATAGATTTTACTAAGACAAGTTTACCGACTACTTTGAAGATGTTTGTTGGCTGCTCTAATGTTTTCCTAGGCCATCTCAGTAGCTATTATCTATTCAGCCATCTTATCCAGTTCTCCAACATGCAACCAGTTCTCTTCTCCTTTTTAATTCTCACGCACTCATCACTGTAGTTGCCGAGAACCGGAAACAGAGCATTTAGCGAGCGTATAAAAAGGCACAATGCTCTGGCTGCTTAAAACAAGTTATACCATTCACAATTAGCCTCATATTCAGATAAAAGTCTATTGATTAATTGGAAATCGACAAAATATTTACATCAGCATAGACACTGCTATATCTATAACTCTAAAGAAAATAAGGTTTAGAATTGCAATCCAGCTGAAATGTTCAGATGTGCAATATATAATTGAAGTGGTGCATAAGTTTGACGTGAAAGTAACGTGAAAGTGTTGGAATGTTGGTAAATGAAACTTTGGGATGTAGAGTTATAGAAACCAAACTACGCCTCAGATTTAATGTCAGAAAACGTAATTACTTCAACACAAATAACTCTCTAGATGCAACGTTTGTAAATATAAATTATGTAAAACCCAATATGATTTTGTTTCAGCGCAAAACAAAATTAGATTTTGTAATAGAATGATCTTCTAGAAGACAGACCTAGTAACACAGATTTAGTAGGCAACTTTAATATACTTTCAGATAGTTATAGAGTGCAGTATATTTGACAAATTTTCTTAGATAACATAATTCATAATTAGTTTATCTGAATATTGGAGTTTCAGATCATTCGAACGTTCTTTCTTATAAATTAGAAAGAATATATTTATATCTCTAAGATGGTATCAAAGTATAATTTTTGAAGAATAGAAAAGAAATCGCAAATAGACAGGTGTATGAACAAATGTGTTTACAAATATATAACTTAGGTATACTCTATGAGTATCATCGAAAATCTCAAAATATTTGCATACAAATGCAAGAAAATCCAGACTACATTCAACATCGTTTTGTAAAAATATTTTTAGGATCAACTCAAGGGCTGACAATTTCTCAAAAGTTTTAAAATGAAATGATGATTTTCGAGACAAAAACTGAAGCCAATGATAGAAAAGGAAATAGAAATAAGTAGTATGTTTACTTTCTCTCGATTCTAATTCTCTACTTCACAAGGACCAGTTCCGGAGACAGGCCCAGGAAGTAAGACTAAGATAATGACAATGCCTCAGCATGGGCACAGCCCCTGTCTGAAATTGCTAATAGGATAATAGGTTAAATGCAAACACATACATATATATATGTATGTGTGTGTGTGTGTGCGTGTGCGTGTGCGTGTGCGTGTGCGTGTGCGTGTGTGTGACTTCAGATATTAGATCTCTGTAACAATATGGTATAATGTGTTCCCCTGATAATTCATTGCGGTTAGGCATCGACATACACTTAAAACAGCCAATGTTGAGTTCCATATAACTGTAATAGTGATACGCACGTGGGAACTATTAAGACAGTGGTTCCCAACTTGTGGTCTGCGAACCCCTGGTGGTCCGCAAAGGTAGCATTGGGGGTCCGTGAAGTAAGTTTAAAATTTCATATATATATATATATATGAAAGGATAAACATATTAAAAGGGATCCGTGAGTAAACACATTTAAATAAAAAGAGTCCTTAATGGTGAAAAGGTTGGGTACCACTGCATTAAGCTGTTCATGTTTATCTTAATTTTTCACTATATTTTCCCTGTATATCACAACTAGTAACACTGCCAAGTACAGAGGTGGACTAACCACTATATCAGAAGCTGACAGGATAATGATAATCCATATGAAGCTTATAACTCATATATTAGTGGTCATACATCTCACTGCACGTACAGTATATATATATATATATATATATATATATATGAGTGTGAATTTATGTAGAGTGTGTATTATAGATAGGTAGATGGCATAGACTTAGATATAGCTCTGAGCTTTCGCGATTCGGTTCGAAAGTATGTGATTCTGAGTTAGTTCGATCTCTAGGTATGCCACTTACCTTCTCATGTGCCTCCTACGACAACCTCACGTTCACCGTAATATTGAGTAGATCTTGTCACGGAGTAATTGTTTAGAATACCACTATATGTATGTGTGTTTATCTGTCTGTTTCCTTTTGTGTGTGTGTGTATGTGTATGTGTGCATGTGTATGTGTGTGTGTGTGTGTGTGTGCACGCGCGTGTATGTGCGTCTGTGTGTGTGTGTGTGTGTGTGCGTGTTTCCGTACGTGCGTGGTTTTATAAAAGCTGGCACCTAATGTCCGGTTAATCGAATTTCACGTTCTCAGTGACCGGTATTCAAAATATATAATATATAGAGAAAAGTGCAAAGAGAAGTTTCTGAGAAAAGCAGATAAATGAATTTTATATAGAAAAAACTTTTTAAAAACAGAAAAAAGTACATATAGTTTTTTTTTTTTTTTTTAGAAAATCATGCAATTTCATCCCGAGTGAAGTGTGTGTGAAAGAGTAGAAGAGACTTCTGTGTGGAATTAAAATTATACCAAGAGTGAATGATACATCTCATATCAGATGTAAAGGAAACGTTTTAAGGCAATGTTCAGTTCTCATAGATATTCATTTATCAAATCGGATAGGAAACATTCTATATAAGAACCGGATAGGATTCGAAATCAGTGATAGTGCTTTTAAAATAACTTAGATTAGGGCCGCGAGGGCTCACCTCAAAAGCGAACTTACTTTGGGAGGGTAATTTGTTACATAGCCACAAGATGAAAACGAATGAATTACTAATTGTGAATATTATGCACTTTCAATTCCCCGCTCCCACTTAGCTCATTTCTCACTGTAGTCATAAAGCCTGACATTTCCACTTTCCCTACTACTCGAGATTAACCACTTCTTTCAAATAATCCCATTTTAAAATTACCACAAAATAATTTTCGTTCTTCAAAATATTCGATGATGACCCACTGGCAAGTGTGGATAGTGTGGATAGTGTGGATAGTGTGGATAGTGGTGAGGGGATATTCACGAAGGATGAAGTGGCGAGTCATGAGTTGAGACTAAGGCTCAAAGTCATTGTTGTCACTGCAGAGCCTGTGCAGATGGAGGAATTGGGAGTAGGGGATGGAGGGCTTGGTATAGGTAGGGTAGGAGGAGGAGAAGTTGATGTAGGAATGTGAGTCGGTGTGTTTGTAGTGGATGCAGGTAGTGAGAGCGGAGTTGTGTATGTTGATCGAAATGTCGAGAAAGGCGACGGAAGTGTTGGAAATGGTTCAGGAGAATTCGTGGGCAGGATGGAAGGATTGGACAAAGGAGAGAAAGGAGTCTAGTTGTTCGCGGGAAGCGAGGTCGCACTGATACAGTTATCAATATAACGACTGTATATTTCACGAGTGGGACCAGTGAATCTTGAAAATATTTGGGCTTCAACTTAGCCAACGAACAGGTTCGCATAGTTGGGGCCCATTCTCGTTTCCATATATATATATATATAAGGCTATACCGGTCTTAGAATCCGTCTTACTAACGTTTTGTCCTGTTATCTAGCCATTCGATAAATAGAGTCGATAAAATAATTACCAGATTGAAATAGATACTCGTAGGTGTAAGTTATGATCAATCAAATAAACACTTGAAGTTAGTGCATCAATATGGTCGCCGTCCAATGACTGGACGAGCATAAGAAGGTAAACCAAAACGCTAACACACACAAATAAGTTTTTCTTGTGAGTAGAAGTATGAGGAATGAAATCAAAAATTCACTTTTAAGAAGATTATTTACAGGAATTTAGTCGTCTTCATATTTTCATGATTTTCAGATGTAATATGAGATAGACAGTCGTAGAGCTTTGCCGTAAATATCCGAGTGACCAGAGTTTTAAAATTAGCCTCCTCTTTCTTTTTTGGCTGAAATTTTTATCAGTCAAGGTACAGTTTGATTGATTACGGTAGTTACGAGAACTGGCATAGAATTTGGTTCGTTCTCCGTGATGTCTGCGTATTGGAATCATGCAAATGCATGGACGACAATTGTGCATTCTACTTTAGTTCAGTCATGTAAATCTTAATTATTCTTCTCCTTAATAATGTGTTTCTCGAAATGTTTTTGGCTTCGGCGCATTCATCTTTATTGAACACTTTTTCGATTGTTGTATTTTTGCTGTATATTTCTACGCCCCTTATGTGCTTTCGTTTTTTTGACTTCAGGTTATAATTAGTTGATACGTGTGTGTGTGTGTATGTGTGCGTGTGTGTGTGTGCGCGCGCTCGTGTATGTAAAATAGAGTGCTAGAATGAACGAATGTAAAGAAGGCTGTTTAATTGTAGAAATATTTACCGGCTGCTTTCTCCTTACATGTATTGTAAATATATCAATATATATTTCGAAATTAAAAGTCCTATCAAAACGAACTGGAGTGTCTTCACCATAATGTTTGAACATCGTATAGTGTACACTCTTATCTAAATTACTTCATTACCGTACAGAGTAATCGACACTACCCAATTCCAAAACTAAATAATCTTGTTGTCAAGCAAGTGGAATATATTGATCCAATCGATCATAATTCCACAGTATCAAAGTTTTGATTTGTTTTCTAAATTTCAGGAGTTATTTGTCTGATTCCTTTTGGACAACTGTATGAATTATAGAAATGTCTGCTGCTACGAACCAAAGGTGGATCACTATGAGGACACTCTACATGGTAAAAACTTCAACTAAGTCCCTCTTCATTATGCGCTCTATCGACTTTAAAATATAAGAATTGATTAGATAGTGTAGTCCCTGATAAAAGAATAAAGCAAATAAAGTAATTGATAAAGTACCTTTAGTCATATGCCAACGAAGTGAATATATCAGTCGCAGTGCTATATAGCAAAATATCACATTAGACCTTTCTAAGACCACTCTCGAGTTACATCTTGCTGAGATACATAATTTTCTTTCGAGAGGCTAGTGACATATTTTAAGACATTCATTTTCGTTTGCTTGTCATTGCATACAGACACAATAGAAATACGTTGAAGTAACCTCTGTCACAATAGTATAACCAATATATTTCATTCGACGATACAATAAGGTCATATAGAATTCCAATTGTTAGACTTATATTTGTATGATCACAATAATATATGAGTAACTTTGTAACAAAATGCAAAACTTTGTAACAAAATATCAATAGACTCCATGTCTTCCACCTGAAGAAATGTTTAAGGCAGCTGATATCCCTTATGGAATTAAGATGGCAGAGATTATTTCATAAGCATTGATTTCTGTTAAGAGTGTACCCTCAAGATATACGCAGTTAACAGGCTAAAAGAAATACTTGGCAGAGTAGCATGGTGTAAAAAAATATTTGGCAGAGTGGTATGGTGTTTAGGAAAATAAGCTGATTTCAGTAGCTTGTTCTATTCACAAGAACGCCATTGTTTACGAAGCATCTTAATATACCAAATCAGTAGCCTTTTATTATTTTTTAAAATATACTTGCCAGTATTTTAACTGAATGGCAAGCTTGGTTTACATTGATTTTAGCTGTAGAAACCTATGAAAGAAATATCTGATTGCTGTAGGTGTTTTTGTGAAAAATGTTTGGAATTACGGAAAGATTTATTTTCCACAACGATTGATTCTTTGATTATAATTTTAACGGAAATGACCTATTGGTTCCAAGTAACTGGAGACACACGAAAAAAGAAAAAAAAAAGGTGAAGACATAATTATTGAAAGCATAATAATGGAAAGAAGAAAAGAATGCTCGACGCACACTGAGTTGCTTTCAAAAGTAGACTATTTTATAATGAATATGTAACTACTGGATGCCATAGTCCTTAGAGCAATTACGTAGCAAAGCCGACCGAGATGTTTTACAGTTTAATGTAACAATAATTGGCATGCTAGTTTTGCTGCAAATTCACATCTCTAAATTATCCCTGCTGTATTTATACGAATATGATATTCAACCCTTTAGGATAATGGAATATATGAGGGGATATTGTTTCCTTTATCAATGTTAAATATATCTCATACCAATTTTATACTTTTTCCCAGCTAATCTACTTTCTATAATGATTCCAAAGCATATGTGACGTGAAAAATTCTCACATGTAAAAATGCGTGACTCACAGAAATACGTTTCTCTATTTAAATAAAGTGTGAGATGTATAAAAAAAAAAATACTATTTTAGAAATATAACTGTCTCATAATCTCATTTCAGATCATAGCAAATACTTATTAATCTCAAACACCATACAGATTACTGGGAACAAAGCTTCGTATGCATGTGCTAATATTTGGACAATGTAAGTTGTAAATAATTTTACTTGCGTAAGTTTAATAAATATGCATTGAACATCACTGAGCAAAATGACATTATTATCAGGATTGTTTAAGATACCTTTTCCATAGAGAGAAAGCAAGAAGGAGAGCATAGTTAGTAACTACTTTTGGAAAATAAGATAACTGGTAAACACTTACGTTACTTATATTTACTTTCTGTTCAAACGTCGGCGAAACATATCAACTAAATTACGGAGATAAAGCTTTTGTGGATAAGTTGTAAGTAAATTTTATTGTGAGCATTCCGTAGGTATATATATATATGTATATATATATATATATATGTATATATATATAACATTGCTGAGCAAACAAACACCACGGTTAAGCCAGAGTGCCTTGTCTACAAATTGAATGAAATAAACATTATCCATAAGCCAGATATTGATCAGGCTAAACTAGTCGAGTTGATTTGCCAGTCTATGAAATCTTGTTTACCTACGGATCTCAAATCTATATTTATGAAGCCTACACATCTAGATGTGTGTGTATGTATGTATGTGTTTAATTACATTGTATGAAAAATAACTTACTACCGAGACTACTGGCTGCGCAAGCGCAGAAGTTAGTCGAAACTGGATAGACAGTGTATATGTTATACTTACGCTTACAGTTTCCCTGAAAGTGACATTAGATTTCACGTATGGTAATTAACAGGTGATTTGATCTATATTTCAATAAATTTACACCAATAGACATCACTACACGCACATAACAGAAGTGTCCTCTGTACGACGAATAACGCGAGCATATCACGAATGAATAATTCCTTTTTATCAATGAAATCACATCCTGCAGTATTTATATGTTCATATGATAGACATACATACAATAAATAGCTACCGTATCGTTTATATCACGCCCTTCCATTGCATAAAAGGATACTTTCAATCATGTGGTCCTGTGTCGTCTCCGAATACGGAAACTACAAGATAGTCATGACTGGAACAGATTCTGTCATGAGCGTTCAAAACGATCTAAATTATAGATGATGATAAACAAGTATATCAAAACTTACAAGATAAGCGCTAGTAATTGCTTAACATGTTCTTTAGTAACCACGTGTTAACCAAATCACACACACACACACACACACACACACACACACACACACACATTCATATGTATGTTTACACACAAACACAAGCCTACACATGTGGGATATATATATATATAAACAAGCAGACTTTATGCGTATATACACACGGTATACAAAATGCATAGTATAGAATAGAATAACCGAAAAGAAGAATCATGCAATATTTTAAGCTTGACAGCTGTTTCAAGCATGCTATGGTTTATATCATAACCACGTTCATTACATAACAACTACCTACAATGTCATCGGAAGAATGTGGCAAAAGGTGTATTTCATAACGGTGTTTACATATATATAAAATTGTGAATTGCAGCACAATTTTTCGAGCGACGAAACTCTTGACACCATGTTACAAATAAATGTTTAAGTCAAGGTAACGACCTTTGCGTGATTCTGAATGTCTAGCTTGTGTCCACGCTGCAATCACTTTAGTTTCAGCGCACGATCTCACATCAAAAGTACTTGCTATGCTATGCAAATACATTTATACATATATGTAGTTTTACAGGAACACATGCCTGTGCTTCTATATGGTAACACATACATGCTCGCGCACACACACACACACACACACACACGCACACGCATACGCACACACACACACACACACACATCTGTGTATCAATATAAGCATGAATACGTATATGCATACGTACCTATGTGTATTACATACATATTTACATTCACATACATCCATAAATATATATGCAATAACATATATATTCATTCTTACTATGCTCTAGCAGACCTGAACGTGAATATCTGACCGCTATTGTTTTTCATCGGGGAACAAACTCTCTCTTAAGATGATGTGTATTCATAGCAAACGCCCGTACACCAATGAATTGCGAGTGTTATTATTGTAACGTAGTTACTCGTCGCCAATTATTGTAGTCTCACCAGTATTTATGACGATACTTTTTAAAGATATAACTGTATAGTAACAATAAAACATATAATGAAGCAGGGTAGCAACAACGTAACGATTCAACAAACACTCCACGAACTATACACGAACCAACAAACGACATTCCAACAAACTACCAAAACGACACCGTACGACTTTCTTCGATTAACGTCTACTACTCTCTTTATCTTTATTAGGCTCTACAGCCCGAACACAGAGGGGGACACCACAAGGACAGACAATACAGTACAACACGTGGGGTACATTTAATGAATGATGGCATGAATTGTTTAAATGAAAAGATGAAATGCCTTACGAGCCCCCCCAAAGCTCTCAGTCTCATTTAACTGTTCTCTTATACAGTTCTTTTACAGTCTATGATATTTTTTATTTTACAATTGTTATATGTTGCAATAGATCCTCTGTCGTCACAACGTTTGGCAGATTATCATAGCCCACATGTAACCCACTGGCTGTAATATCCTGCGGATACATCTGTTTAAGTCACTTCATCACCTCCTCCTCCACCAATACAGCTTTCTTATTTTCTTCAAACATTTCAGGATCTAATGTTACTCTTATTAGTCCTTTTATTTTTGATATCTTCTTCTCCATTTCTATATCTTTTTTATAGTAAATCAACGTTCGGTAATTTCATCTTTTCGGTCTTACAGTTATCATTGCTTCATACATCTTCTCTTGTAATTTCTTCTCCCATTCGTCACGTTTCACCGTTTTTTTCCGAGTCTCTTACATTTGTATACTCAGGTTCTTGGGTTCGATTCTCCGATGTCTCCTCTGAGATTTCTCTTTCCCCTCTGTCTTCATGCATGCATGCATACATACATACATACATACATGCATACATACATACCATCTGATATAGGCATGGAATTTGGCCAAAAGAAATGTTCATATTTGGTTTTAGAACAAGGTAAGTCAGTCCCCCAAACCCCAAACTTGTGCATCAACGGTCTCTCTATCCCCCCCCCCATTCCACACAAAGAATATTACAAGTACCTAGGCATAGACAAAAATGTATCATATGAAGGCACTGTGAATAAAGATAGAGTGACCCGAAAATATTACACGAGACTTAGGAAAATATGGCAGTGGGAACTCTCCTCTTACAACGAAACAATATCCCACAATGCATTTGCAGTACCAGTGCTGATCCCAACATTTGGGATACTTGATTGGTCTGTAGAGGAAATCCACTCCATAGATATCAAAACTCGCAAAATATTGACAACAACTGGGAACTTCCACAGAAACAGTGATGTTCACAGGCCCTACCCAAGAAGAAATGAAGGTAGTAGAGGCCTGATATCAGTGCAGACGGCCTTCGAATGCCGTATGGTATCACTCAGGCAGCACCTGCCGAACGACAACAGCAAAAATTAATATATTAATGCAGTGCTGAAAAATGAAGTGAGCAACATTGTACGAGTTGGCAGTGAGCTCCTCAAGAAGCACTCTCTCCCTGATGATCTCCTATACAGCCCCAAAACAGCTGGGCTCTCTTATCTCAGAGAAAACCTGGATGGGAAGCACTCAGCATACAAAAAAAAAAGAGACTATGCATGGGTATGTTGCCCGGAAGCTTGAACAAGACAGTAGAATTGACACGAGGCGCAGCTTCTCTTGGACACAAGACCACTACATCACAACACACTTTGAAGGCTATGCGTTTGCAATCCAGGAATAGGAGATTGCCACAAAGTAACTAGTGAACAAGAAAAATAGTGACGCTCTTATAAACCCAAGGTGCAACCACATGTATAGGCTATGTCATGTTTCTGTTGAAGACATCACGCATGTGATTAGCAGATGTCCTAAAATGTCGTCACTGTACTACCTTGCTATTTGGCACGATGCTGTCGCGAAAACAATGTACAACGCCATCCGCAAAAAAAAACTGCCCTGAAATTAACATAGAAAATCCCTCTGCTATGGAGTACATTCATAAACACCAAGTCAAGGAATACTGGTGGAGTATTCCCATCAAAACGTTTGTTAAATGTAAACATAACAGGCTGGATATTGTTGTTTGGGACAGAAGGGCACAGGTATGTACCATCATAGAGGTCAGTTGCCCTGCAGATATAAATATCTCTTTGAAAATCAAAGAAAAAGAGGATATCTATGGACAACTGCTTCGAAACCTCCAGCTTCTATATCCGGAATATGAATTCATATTCATACCAATAATAATTGGAGCACTAGGTTTTTTTAGTAAATGCTTAAAGGAGAATCTGGATAAACAGATTTTCAGAAAGAGAAACCGACCGGCTAATTTGTACATTACAAGCGCAAACTGTGAGTGGACCAGTAAAAATATGCAAGACTTTCCTCAAGTTCCAAATGTGAATTTGTCCGTGTTACCTACATCCCAAAGACGGAGTCTTGTATCTTTGTTGGAAATCGACTACCTCCTTAGTGGAAGTTTTATGATAATTAAAAAATAGAAGAGACATACATACATACATACATACATACACATACATAAATTTATTCGAATCTGGTTTTCTATTCCGTCGCTATTCAAAGAAACTCTGAGTACAGACGAAGTGTACCGCCAGTGGAGGCGCATGGCTTAGTGGTTAGGGTGTTGGATTCATGATCATAAGATTATGGTTTCGATTCCTGAACCAAGCGATGTGTTGTGTTCTTGAGCAAAACACTTCATTTCACGTTGCTCCAGTCCACTCAGCTGGCAAAAATGAGTAATCGCGCGATGAACCGGCGCCCCATCCAGGTGGGGAATTTATATGCCAAGGAAACAGGTAAACCGGTCCTTATGAGTCGGTATGACTTGCAAAGGTAACTTTTACTTTAGCGCCAGCTTTAAACAAATACACTCTTCAAAATCTAATGACGTTAAGTCTCGACATATCATTCGTGTAGAAACAGTTTTACCTTAACGCTATTTTATATATGTCAATTAAAAGAGACATTTAGACAACTTAGTATCTGATTCAATGTTCGAATTAAAATAAATCCTGTAGAATTTAATTTTTATACATTAATTTATTTTTACTTTTCTAATAATACAATATATGTGTGTGTGCACGAGTGTGCGAAAATGTGTATGTGTTTTGTGTGAGCGCGCGCGCGAAAGTGTGAGTGTGTGTGGGTGTGGGTGTGTGACTAGTAAAGAATATACGTAAGTTGCATGTATGGTTTTGGACGTGTGATTAAGTAGGTTTCTGTGTTTATATATTGTTTCGTGCAATCACTTCTTCAAACTATTTGAAATCATATAAAACGAAATCTCATATTCTATATTTCCTTATTTTAGCAAAACAAAAATCAAAGGCATCAGAAGACATTAAAAATATTTCTCGTTTCTAATTATTTAGTTTCTGCATGCTAGGTGATGGTGTAGGGTGTAAAAATGACGTTCTATTATCGGTATGTAATCAATGTCTGCAAATAAATGTCAGATTTAATATGGGCGTTTTCACGCGAATGGTATTAAACTAAGACCCCATTGCGCAAGTTAGCCTAATCATTTTTCATTTATTTCTTTATGTATTTCCATGTATTTTTCAGAATCCTAAAATCTGGTGTGTGTATATTAGTTTGTATATATGTTAGGCATGTGTATATGTGTGTGGGCCTGTGTGTGTGTGTATTTGTGGCTCTGTACACGTGTGCGTCGAGTTCTTTATAATAGAACATGAATTTATGTCAGAGTCTAAAATAAACCTTACTATGAAATATAGGCCAGCATAAGAAAATATACAGGCAACACAATAAGTATCCGCATTATTTGTAAAAATTCAAAGAACGTTTATCTTCATTATTAATGAGATAAATACTCACCATATTGAGTAATTTTCGCTCTACGACAAATGTATGTTGTTTCAAATTACACATTTCTTAAGATTGTTTATAAATGAATTAAAGATACGTAATTCTCAAAATTACCGTTAGTTCAGTCATGTTTGAACATGACTGAACTAACGAGAGTAGTTCTTTCAATTATTGTTCTCACCTTCTTATTAAGACTCTTCGTGCAAAATATTCTTTGCTCTATAGTGATGCAAATAACCAGGTTCAATATATGCTTTGATATTGAAATCTTTTAATATGTAACGAGTATTAATGTTTTATTTGGAATTATGTTTGTTTTATCTGTGAATGTAAATATTTTTGAGCGGCTTAGTTAAGGGAGCCAGAGGACCAGGGAATCCCCTATACCCTTGTAGTGTCTCCAAGACTGGTGGGAGATACTCTGAGGGTAAAACAAAAACAGTATTCATGAGTTAGTGCAATAGAAACTGTAGATAATCATCCTGAAATAAGTCTAACTGAATTTTTACAATAAACTGATGGTATGTCGCAATAAGTAAACAATAAAAGACGGTTTTCAGTCAAAACAAAATTAATGCAAGTCTAAATTATTTGTGGAAGGGAGTCGCTTAGTAATATATCCCTGTTTTACAATTGTTTTGATGCACTATTACAAAAAAATATACAGCAGGCGTTTATACAATATGACTTAAATAAATCGGCCAAACTACCCTCATACATTTCATGAATCATTCAAGACATCATATTTCCAGAGACAATTGACATCAAATATTAAATAATTGACGGGTGATAATAATTGTTCATAGTGTACCTGGAATTACTAACCAGAATTTCATACAATGCGCAGCTGATATTTTAACTAAAGTATAGTGAATAAGTGCTAAGAACCCCTCAATGGAAATCAATATTAATAATAAACCTTAAAAAACAGTCAGCCAAGCAGACAATTATAATGCAATATCTTTATCATTATTCAGTCAGTAGATGAATCTGTTTCCCAGCTAATAATTAGCAAATCTAATACTGCTAATTTTGCTTCATCCGATGAAATAATAGGTGGTGGAAGAAGGTAGAAGAAATCTAATTTCTTATATGATAAAAATTATTTGAAGAGTTTATTTAGTTAGAAGAGGAGTACAATCAATCAATAATAATGAGGTTTGTTTTGTAACAGAGTTTGACTGTAGTTGGACAACGAGAGAGTTCATTTATAGTCATCTTTAGATACAAAATTACTTCAGTATTTTCTGCATTTCCAAATTCTTATCTTAGGAAAATTATTTCTATACATAAATATCTTTTCCCCAACAATAAGCTTCCTGAAAAGAAACTGATAATGATAATTGAAAAGACAAATTCCTAAAAAGTTTTATTCGAGTTCAATTTTAACGGATTTTCAAAATGCTTAAGAATTACTATAGATCTATCTTTCATTACCTTCTCAATTAGCACTTTCATACGTTACTGAACTTGTATTGAGTTCTCAACCAAGAAGAGAAATATATATACTTTTTACCATATATATTCTAATTAAAAGTGAATTTATATCTAAGACGTTTTTGATTTAAAAGTACAGGAGAGTAATTTTCAATGACAAGCAGTTACCTTATTACGATTTCTTTTCTTAATTCGGTTATAATTATATACTGAAACATGTGCAAAGTTGAAGAAATACATGTCTTAAATCCTCTCAATAATTTCTCTGCTACTCACTTTCGTGGACACAAAAACACTTGACTTGATTATTCTCTATTGCTGATAGTTATTCGACTAATGTTGATATATATATATATATATATATAATTCGATACTATCCTACAATTTAGTAGCCAGAATATTTACCAATGTTTTTTTTCCCCATTATAAATTACTTTCATGCCAAAGCATTCCTCACGTGACAGTTTTGTCATTATAAACTAATAAAGTATTTAACCAGTGAGCCGCTATTACATTTCAGTTTCCACTCAATATTAAATCTGTTTCCATATCTTAATATGCATCACAAAATATTCCTCACTCGTAAATATGGAAACTTACTTGCAAAAGGTTCGTGCCATTCTGTATTTTCTAAAGATTCTTTTATATAACTAATAATTTTAATTAAAGAAAATCTTTCTTCAGAGAAGGTGACTGTATCATGAATTCTTTGCAAGAATTCATTAGACAGGTCTCTAATATTAAATAATGTGTTAGACATTGTATGCAGCTCCGCTTACCTGAAGTTACTAGATATATAAACGGATTGACAAGTCACTTCTCTGTGATTGGCCTAGTGATGAAACACCACTGATGAAACACCAAATTGAATTGAAAGGTGATTCAATCTACACGTCAATTTTTTTCAATCTACAGAAATAGAGGTAGATTTAACATGGTTGTATTTCTTTGTATGTCTAGTATATAGGTTAACGTATATGTTGTACAAATTTTTATACAACCAATGTACTGCAGGCCTTAAAGCCTATACTATATTTCCACCTAAGTGTATACTATTCTTATATTTTTTATTTATATATTTCAAATATGAAATAATAGATTATCGTCTGTGACCTAGCTAACACTATCAAATCTGTAATTATTCGGACTGGTTCTCCATTCTGAGTATTCATCAAAGTAACGACAGAATCTTTACATGGTCGCCCATCACTAGAAATATCAGTATATTTCCTTCCGGTCATATACTTCTCTCTTAAATGGACTTGATCTCGACAAAAGACGACACAGTTGTAACGAATTTGAGAATTAGGGCTAATTGGGAACACGTAACAACAGCTAACATCCATGAGCAGTGGTTTTTTCCTTACTCTCCCTCTATATCAATCTTTGTCGCGCCGCACAAAGCTCAAGTTCCACCTCTGACTAAGGCATAAAGTGAAGAGAAAAGAATACCACGTGTATGATATTCTTTCTCTTCACCTTTTTGTAAATATCTGCATAAATATTTCAAGAACGTCTACGCTAGTAAATAATGTGATCCTACTTACTTCAAGAACTCCATTGACTCGAGACACTAATACACATACAAACACATGTATGCACACTTATTTCCCATGACTACCAAAGCACTGGCGGATTACCATTTAACCTTCTGTTTTCAAAATATACAAAAGAATAATCAGTTGAGCAATTTCTTGGTTTTCATTAATAAGTTCTTCTACTCCAATGCAAATATCTTATTTTTCCATTACCATAAACCTAAAATTGCCATAGATTCAGACCAAAAGAAATTCTTTTTCTGTTTGTGTGTTAAAAGATATGACTTACACTTGTCTGTCGAAAAGCTAAGAACTTAGTCGCCCTGTAAGAATTAGGAAATCAGCCGACTGTTAACAATAAATCGTATTTCTATTTTTGGAGAATAGTTCTCTTCATAACACTCCACCTTTCTGTCTCTCTCATTCACGTATTTTTCTTTATATCACACTTGATTTTTAACTTTATAGCTTTCAAATTCGTCTCTCATTTTTCACTACATCTGTTTGTTTCTATCTATCTATCTATCTATCTATCTATCTATCTATCTATCTATCTATCTATCTATCTAACTAACTATCCGTCTGTCTGTATATCTGTCTGTCTGTCTGTCTGTCT
>NC_068982.1:151864019-151870688 GCF_001194135.2 Octopus bimaculoides | reverse complement strand
TATATATATATATATATATATATAATCTTTCTTTCTCTATTTAAAATATCCCGATCCATTCATATTCCATTCACCTCGAAGAAATATATATTAATATTCTCTTTCTTGATATATTAAAATCCCCTGAGCTGCAAATTAAGTTCTAATATATCTGTTTTATTTTAATGTCTCCCAGCATTTTCCTCCTCATCTACCAATGTATATATTTAGTATATATTTATATTGTACCTGATGAGACGTTAGACTGAAAATGTCCCACAGAACTAGTGATTTCTTAGTACCTGTGTAAATTCAAGCCTCACGAGGAATTTACTCGATACCACTCCAGATGGCCGAGTCCACCTAGCAGGAGCACGAACTAAATATATTGATGAGTGATACCAAGAAATGACATCAACTGGTCTAAGACCTTGGTAGAGTATTAGAAGCTATGCTAGAAAGATCTACTGAGCAATAATGACCGACCTCTCAACGGGAACGTTCAATCTGGCAGAATATAGCCTTACCTCAGAGTATAAACGAGACAGCATAATCATTTCTAAGCAACATATTCTCTCACCTGAGAGAAAAAAATAAGACCCTCAACAAGTTGTTCACAAGAGCTCCTACTGAAGAAAGAGAAGGCGTCAACCTGGTCAACAAGTTAGTGCAGACTTAGAAATGCCCCCCCCCCAACAAAAAAACCCCCACTAAGACACAAAGAAATAAAATACAGTACAAAAGGGCTGAGATTAAGAAAAAAACATTTGAAATATCTCTGAACGTTACTGAGTAAGACCAAATCCTGAAAAAAACGTAGATGTTATTTTATGAAGGAGATGACTCACAACCAAAACGACATCTTCAGAAATTAACCACTCAATGCCAGCCTAAAACATCGATAGAGCAGAATTACCATCTTGGAACGAAGCTTAACAGGAGATGAAAAAGGCCAGAATGGGAGATGCACTGGCACAAGTGATATACCCGTATCTAAAATACACAAATATTATAAAAGAAACAGATGGGCCAAGGAGGATAACCTAAGTGAGGACAAGTTACTGCAAACACAGGTAAAAATATAGGGATTTTTATGAAATATAACATTTCCGAAACTGAAATAGACAAACATATACACACATCCTATCAAACAGGTTATCAGATCACAATATTGCGTGAGAGTTAATGGGACCAGTACTCTTTCTGCCCTCCTAATCAACTCAAATGTTCCTCAAGAATTGATTCGTATCTCAGTCACTTCCTTCTACGCATCAATGATCTTTTTGTAATCACATCCAGCAACGACCAATTTTATGCAGATGACATGACTCTTCATTTCTCCTCGACTTCCCAACCCTGCATCATTCATACACAGCTTACCATATACCAAGCCAGCACTGATTTAATAATTGGAGACCTTGTAGGCATTAGTTGGTGAGGCCATAACGGCCTTATTTCTTTTAACAGAAAAAAAAAATTCAATACCTCTCATTTCAAGGAAATACCATCCTACCATACCTCCTTAAAAACATAGTTACACAGTTACACAATCTCTCCAAATACTTCACGTATTACCGAGTATCTGACTTGAAGAAAGCATATTTTCAGTATGACTAGAACTGTATCACAAAGACAGCCCTTCTCTTCAGGGTCAGAAGCTATTTCAGTTCCCAACAACTGCCGACACTCTGCAATGCACAAGGAAAACCAATACTGCGCCTACATCTGGGGCCGTGCTGCTACTATGCACATTGCATCCCCCCAAAAGCCGCTTGACTTATTGGTATTTAATTACTAAAAGATGCTCTCTACCCTCTGGCCTACAGGTGTACTGTTTTCACACTTTGTCTTTCTATAGCTATTATAATAGCGTCAGTTCCTTGTAGCTAACTGGTCTTGCACTTCCACCATTCAAGCATTCCCGATTTACTTGTCTCTATAATTCGTTACCCTTATTGAATTCACCCCTCTATATCTGTATTAACCACTAGTCCTGGTTCTTTCTCGCAAGAACATCAGCCCTTTGAAATTTCCTCCCTGCTTACATCTTCCCTATATGTGTTGACCTGCAACAATTTAAGTGGAATATTATCGGCTTTTGGAGCTGATCTTAGAACGCCTGCAAGTGTCATGGGTGCAGTCGCATTCTCCAGACAAACAAGCAAAAGTTAAAAATAAAATAAAAAACACATGGCAAATGATACATAAGATTCCATAAAAGAAAGAGAACAGCATAACGGAGATGACCAGTGCAACGTGACATCACTTTTGTACGTCGCAGTGTATTTGAAGGCTATTTAACAGCAAACTGGTAAAATGACTTAACAGGATCCATCCTTGGATTGTGAGAATGTTGGAGATACAGATTGTGAGAAATTAGCGAGGTATATGGATGCGTACAGAGACAAGTAAATGACAGTTGTATTATCAAAGATTGCTATTTATGATGGCCGTGTAGAAGTGTCATCTGTGAGTCGTATATTTAATATGTTATAAAGTGAAAGTATATCCTTAAAAAAAGAAATTATGTACTGCTGAGACCCCTTTCGGTCATGACTGACTATGGAATTGCGCCTAGAATGTTACCCTCCCAGGCACAAGTCCGGGCAATATTGTTTGTGGAAGACTAGCAGTCGCCCATGCATACCGGCTTCCCCTCAACACTCCGCCGATGTCATCCAAGGGAAAGGCAAAGGCCGATACAGCTTGGCACCAGTGACGTCGCAACTCATTTCTACAACAGAGTGAATTGGAGCAACGTGAAATATAGTGTCTTGCTCAAGAACACAACACGCATCCCGGTCCGGAATTCGAAATCACAACCACACGATCGTAAGCTCGACGCTCTAACCACCGAGCCATGTACTATATTTCATGTCATAGTTGTTTATTCTTAGATCAGCCTTGATCAAGTAGATATGTGACTAAATATGTTGCAACTATGACCATACTGTCATTCTTCAGACGCATACTTTCCATCATGTTCATATATCTTAAAGACCGTAGCCGTCATTTTGGAGAGATATTTGGCTCCGTGTAGGAGCTTCATCTGCGACTCATATATTTCATGTACTGTATTATGAAATGGAGGTATACTTTTAATCAGAAAACATTAAAAATTATAAAACATATACATCACTAATATTGCTAGAATGTACTCAGAGTAGTAAAGAACATCAATGAAAAATATAACAAAGATATCATGTGATCTCTCCAATCTTGAATAATTTTTTTCGCAAAGTAACTTTAGGTAAAACAGATATCATATCTCTATAGGAAGGAAAACAGAGTTACAAAAAGAGGGCGGACTATACTATTTATATTAACATTCACATACACAAACACACAGATCCAAACACCTACGCCCCCACACACACATACACACATATGGACATCATAAACAACAACTTTCAAAAATAGTTGTCTTTGCTTTTCTATAGTGAAGGAAGATGTGTGTAAGCGTGTGCTTAATTCGCTATAGCAAATAACATTACTAATACAATAACAATAAAAACTGCAGCAGCAACTATACCAACAGCAATAATAATAATAATAATAATAATAATAATAATAATAATAATAATAATAATAATTTTAATAACAACAATAATCATTATTATTATTATTAATATTATTATTATAACAAAGATAAGGAAATTTTAAGTGAAAGAAAGAAAGAAAGAAAGAAAGAAAGAAAGAAAAGATAAAATGAAAGTAGAAGCAACGCTTTGTAAAAAATTATAAAATCAAAGATGAACTTGATGAGATGATAAGAAATTTTATTCTGGTAATGGTGAAAAAAGTATAAAGTTTTGTAAAAAATAAAGCAACATAAGTAAAATTAAAATGTTCCTGGAAGATAAATAAAGACAATAAGTTAAACAACACAATTTTAGAGTAGATTCCCTTCAAACAATAGAAGAAATGTTAGAATCTTGCTGAAAGATCTGGGGAAAAACCCAATAAAACTTTCCATAAAAGAAATTACTTAATCGAAGAAAGGAAATAGAAAATTTGCTGTATATCACACAAACATGAATATAAAACACAGTAGGACAAATTGGACAGGAAATAGAAAGAAAATCAGATTATATAGATAAATTTCAGGACTTCTGCATTAAACAAGGTCAGAGCTTGCATACAATATTTGTTAAAAACGTTTAGCAAAACCGAAAGCAACCAATCTTAAACATAACAGAAAACAATAATTTTATTTCCCGAATAAGACATTTCAAAGAATCCTTTGAAACTATAGGAGTGTTACATGCCTTTTCATACCTTACATCATACAACACTTATAGGGAGTGTTTAAGTATATTTGAAATAAATAATCTATGATCAGGATTAAAAAATTATCAGGAAAGGATAATGTGGTTGAATATTCCAAGTAATAACCATATCAATAGTAATCGAAGAAAAATTAGAACATATCCCTGGATTACAAAATCACTGGGTATCTTCAAATTATCACATTGAAGATTGTTCAAATTGTTGAAACCCAGCATACCTGAATTAGAATCAAATATAAGGGTTAAATAGATTAAGGGTAATCTAACAAGACATCTGGAAAGGAATTTTTCCAGAGATTCCACTTTTTATTATTATTGTTTTTCCTGTATATTATACTATTTTCTCATTCAAATCGTCACTAAGAACTTGAATATAATAACGATAAGTCAGCTGATCTATATGGTTATATCAATTTATACGGAAGTTCAGACACAGTAGTGGGGTATCTTTTTGATATTGAAAGGCTTCACTTGTCTAATATTGTTTTGAGTGAGTTCCTTTGACAAATGTGCCAGATTCTCTATTTGGTGATACAAGCCATATAAAATCAACCACGAGCAATAATGAAGAAATGTGTAAGTAATCAAAAGCAGCTGCAAACATAATTTGTTAGAAATCTAAAGAGACATAATAGTTCTGAGTATGAGAAGGAATAACTGAAAGAAGTATATTAGACAACTCTGAATAATTTTAACGAAGACGTTCAATTTGAAATATATTATAGGAATTGTCAACTACAGAACAATTAGCTATATTAAAACAGTTTACCGACAGTTTAGTACCATGAATTAAAAACTTCACGAGGACCAAAATCTAAGGAATATAACTAATAAAAAATATCGATTACATCATCAAGTGAAGGAAAGAGCAAAGAAGTCTTCAACAAGCAAAGTAACATTTAAAACTTTTCTGAAAATATGTATTGATAACGAACGTTTGGAGCAGTTAAAATGTTGAAAAGTATAATGTCATATATAATAGATAGCTGCAATACGTACTAACACGTATTGAAATAAACGCAGACTTTACAAAACAATAACCAAAAAATATTTTAACTAAGATTTTGAAAACATGCAAACAAAAATCGCTCAACGGGGATATGAATAAGCAATTTGGTCTTTGAGAAAAGCAGGGTTTACACTGGACCCCAAACTTCACTCGTGAATTTCTGAACAAAAATTCGCACGTGATTGATATCTAATATATACTTATGCTCGCACACAAACACACGAATACACATACAAGAAGCATGCTCATACATTCAACCGATTCCAAATACATTATTCACAAGCAGATAGCCATACATAAGCATACAAACATGCATACATCACACGCCCACATAATATAGATACACTTAGGCTCACGCACGCGCGCACAAACACATGGGTTACATACACATTTTTATATCTAGGTACATACATATATTGAGAAAAGCTTGAGATGGAAAAAAAGGGTGTATGTAAAATCACCCATATCAGCAAACACTTGCACATACACATACGTATGAGACGTATGAAGACACCACATACATGCATATATACGCCAATAATCCACCCAACCAGGTCAGCTGTGTTCAAAGACTCTAATGTGGAATTGCCAGGCAGTACAGGAATGGGATGAATCAGAGGTGGGAGGGGGACTTATTTTGATTTTATGTATATATATACACATATATATGTGCGTGTGTATATATATGTGTGTGTATATATGTGTGTATATATGTATATATATATATATATATATGGCATGACAGTGTGCTGATAACCTAGGTGCAGTTGTGGCTGTGTGCCAAGAAACTAGGCGCAAGAGTGGCTGTGTGCTAAGAAGTACGCTTTCCAATCGTGTGGTTCCAGGTTCATTCCAATTGCGTGGTGCCTTGGTCGAGTGGCTTCTACTATAGCCACGGGCCAACCAAAGCCTTCTGGCTGGATTTGGTTGACGAAACTGAAAGAAGCCAGTTGTATATTATCTGTATCTATATACGTGTGTGTGTGTGCGTGAGCGCGTGCGTGAGCGCGTACGTGAGCGCGTGCGTGTGTGCGTATGTGTATGTGTATGTATCCTTGTGCCAGTGTTTGTCCCCTAGTACCGCTTGACAACTGATGCTGGTATGTTTACGTCCCCGTAAACTAGCGGTTTGGCAAAGAATCGTTAGAATATGTATCAGGCTTAGGAAAAAATAAGTACTGGGGTCGATTCATTCGACTAAACATTCTTCAAGGCGATGTTTCAGCATGGCCACGGTCTAATGACTGAAATAAGTAAACGATAAAGGATATATACATACATGCATATATATGTGTATATGTGTGTGTACGTGTCTATCTCTGTCGTCTATCTGAATATGTATGTATGTATATATATATATATATATATATATATATATATATATATATATAT
>NC_068982.1:151860365-151863359 GCF_001194135.2 Octopus bimaculoides | reverse complement strand
TATATATATATATATGTAAACATAGCAAAATTGAGAGAAATACAAAATCAAGCAGGATATGGGGACGATGTAGTAAAAATTTCGAAGCAAGAGATGCAGAAGACTGCAAAGTAAATGACCTCAATCTGCATGCCGTTGCTAAGACTAGCTCACTTAATTATGATAAGATAAAAGAATGGGAAATATGTGTGTGTGTGTGTGTGTGTGTGTGTGAAAGAGAAGAAAAATAAGAAACTACAAGTTATATCAATATATATGTACTAACAACAGAGAGAAAAAGGCAGTAGTGAAACAGAGAAAGAGATAATTGCATTAAAATCTATATACCTAAAAATATTGTATCAAACAAAAAAAAATTAAGCCTTAGTACCTAGGTATTTATAACCTTTCTTTTTACTTGACGAAATACATAATATCGATACGAAATTAAAACTTGTGACAAATTTCAGTGGTATAGAAAAGCAGTAATGCATAAGTACAAATAACAACAATATCAAATTTCATTCTTGATTGCTGTTCTTGTGAAAGCATTCGATAGGGATGACCGTCGTTACTTGGAAGCCTTCCTCAAAGTAGGTGGTTCCGGACTCGTTTTCAGAGGCTGGATCGCTGCAATACGCAGCGTCACCTGTTCAGTGATTAAAGTAAAGGCAACCCGTCGGAGACGTTTAGCATCGCTCGCTCGGTCTGTCAGGGCTGCCCGCTATCATCTCTTCTGTACGTATTGGCACTCGAGCTACTGCTACGGAAATTAGAACAGCTAAATGCCACGCCTTTCGAACTAAGATAAGGAGGGTAGTGTCAGCATACACGGACGATGTCACTGTCATGATGTCGGACGCCTCCGAAGTGGAGACGGTTGGCACCATCCTGAAAGAATATGAGTCGGTTGCAGGGGCTAAAATCAACGCCAACAAATCGGTGGGTTTGCTGTTGGCTCAAGAGAGGCAGGACGATGCATGGACCGACTGGTCAGTTAAACCGCTTGGGGTCTGGTTTGGCCCCGACCTCCAGGTTGATAAGAACTGAGACGAAGTGGCGAACAGGGCGGCCAGTCTTACCCAGAAATGGGCTGAGAGGAAGCGATCCCTGAAAATTTGGGCAGAAGTGGCGAATGCTTACATCACCTCCTTTATCATTTATCATCTGATCGTCGTGCCATGTCTCGGTTACTGTTTGACCAGTAGAATGCGTTTTTCTAAAGCACTAGTTTATCGTGGTAAGTTCTTTCTAGCAAAACAATAAGTAGAAAGGACTAATTGATATTATTTTTACACAATGAATTATTCTTCCAATAAATGTACATTTATACACATGTACATACACGCATACGCATTCATATATCTACGCGTATCCTGAGGTATTAATACATATTTTTATAATAACAATTATACGTAAGACACACATTTTCGTAAATCTTTTTACACACTTGTACGCATACATGTTACATGTACATATACATATTCATACATATATAATCAATAATTACATGTACGAAAACAATATATGCGTACGTACATTTGCAAACTTTAACTCTCACACCTACCAAAAAATTGATATCGATCAACTGGAGACAAAATAATTTGACTGGTTAAATATTTTAGAATAGAAAGCGTTCGTTTATTATCTGATTAAATAGATCTAATGGAGAATAAAGATACATACATATTTGTATCAACTGTTTGTGTACGTGTTTTATGCGTGTGTATGTGTATGTATTTTTACATATATGCATATATTGTTACTTATATGCATATATTATTACCTAGAAGTGTATATATTGAATGTGTACGTGTACTTGCGTATGTGTATATATTGTTATAAACCCAAACTGGAATATCTAAGTTTAAAAGGTTTTAATCAACTAAAAATACACCAATCTGGATTACACATAAAGATTGCTAAATTGTAAGCAAAACCAAACTTCAGCGCAATAACAGTTTTATGCAGCGAGTTGCTACAGTCTCGACTAAGTAAAAACCAACTCTGAACACGTCGTGCCGCAAACAGAAAAGAACTCCGCGCAGCTGCACTGCAGGCAAATAACAGCAATCGAGACAATCAAAATCACGTTATCAAAACTAATATCACAACACATATATATATATATATATATATATATATAAAAGAAAAATAAGACAAGGTAAAAAATGCTAAAATAATTTTATCACGAAGAACATTTTAGTACCGGTTCGGTCTTTGCGACTTTTTGCTAGGTTGGAGGGGATATACATTCTAGTGTGTCTGGTATGGCATGAGTTGAACGGTAGATATCGCTTGGAGTCCGTGGACTTATAGTTTGTATATGTTTCTATTTTGTTGTTGGATTTCTTAATGAGGATGTCGAGGAATGGAAGTTGTTGATGTGAATACGCCACCAAAGGGATTACGCCACCAAAGAAAAGCACACTCGACAGAATGAAAAATCAGTAGCGACGGCAGAGCTCCTATGTATGACTGCCACTCCCGTGTGGGCCTCTTTAGCCACAGCAGATGCTGCATCACCATCAGCAGCTGACACAATTTCTTCGGGCGCAGGTCCATGGGATGTCGAGAACGACAGATGCCCACTACTACTATATATATGTATGCATATGATAATAGAATTTATTACTTTTCGAGAGAACGTGAAATACTTGTGTTTTGGAGCAGTGGATCTTGAGGGACACAGAAAGCAATAAATAATAGGACTAAATATTGGGATAAAAATCACTTTGGGATTGAAAATAAGTCGGTTTTATCTACCCCCTAAAGGGTTTTTCCAACACAATATTTACATCCTATTATTGATAGTATTACGTGTGCTTCGTGATCCACTCTTCCAAAGTAGAACTGTGTATATATCAATGAAACTAGATTGGTAAAATTAAGATCAAGATTTAATGCAAGTAGTTTTCTATCATCAATTTTGTCGAGTTCATAAAAATTATATAATAGCCTAGTTACGAAAATAGTGAAATTCCCACACATAACTGTATAATTGTAGAGAGAGAG
>NC_068982.1:151859472-151860355 GCF_001194135.2 Octopus bimaculoides | reverse complement strand
TAGACTGGTAAAATTAAGATCAAGATTTAATGCAAGTAGTTTTCTATCATCAATTTTGTCGAGTTCATAAAAATTATATAATAGCCTAGTTACGAAAATAGTGAAATTCCCACACATAACTGTATAATTGTAGAGAGAGAGAGAGAGAGAGATAAAGAAAGAGAGAGAGACAGACAGACAAACAGAGACAGAGAGAGTGTGGAACGCGCGCGCGCGTGTGAATGTGCGTGCGTATGAGTGTGGATGTGAACTTGTGATAGAGCGACCCAGACAGAACGAGTAAGATAGCGCGATTTGTTGTTTAATACATAGCAGAAGAGAAACTCAAAAAGCTGGATGCCATCATGCAGAACAGGCTTTATATGCATATGACTGAAAGTATGCATGTAGTGTTATACTATTGTATAGCGACAGACATACAAAATACATAAAAACGCAAAGTAAAGTAAACTTGAAGGACTTTTTAAGAAAATAGGTCAGAATCGTTGCTGCAAGAAAATGTTATTTGCCACAGCAAGTGAAGATAACTTGTGTTTCAGCTCTCTGTATATTGAGATACCATTTGATCGATCAACTGGAAAAAATCTATGTATCTATACAAATTCTAATAAAGATAAGCATATCTTTATAGTACATATTGAAAATTAGTATGTTTATGTTTACATGAGATTGTTTACAAGATGTGCATTGAAATCTGTTTTAAGTATAACTAAGCTATGTGTATCCATGATAATGGGGTATATTTGATTTAGTATGAAAGTGTTCAAATAATGCACTTCTCTCTGTCTCTCTCACTCACTGTTATCATTCGTTGTGTTTCTGACTTTCACTACTTTGTATACATAAAGATACACTTCGCAAATATACTTATATGCATATATAT
>NC_068982.1:151856341-151859026 GCF_001194135.2 Octopus bimaculoides | reverse complement strand
ATACTAAAAGTAGAGCAACATTTATTTACAAAATTCTTTTCTGAATGGTTTTTCAAGTCTCGTTTGATGGCTTACGCAAATGATTCAGTAGGTTGTCGGAGCCATCAGCAAGCCCGAATGAAAATGATTTATGCACAGACGCACACACACACACATATAAATGCATGCATATAAATACATATAATTACCCCCCACCACACACACACACATATATATATGTATATGCATATGTGCACACACACACACATATATATATATATTACCTTGATTATCATGACATGAAATATTCAATATAGATAATTTCAAACGTGTAATAAGGTGGGCTTTATGCTGAAGGATAAAACTTCCCACATATAGTTTCACAGTGCTATCTGATAAGAGAGAAATAAGCTTAGCATAATAAACATAAGATATCCATGTGTGTTTGTTTGTGCCGTGCGCGTGGATTTGTATGAGTGTACAGTTTTTGTTTCTGTCGTGACACAAATCCATAAAAGAAATTAATAGAATTTATGTTACAAGTGTTTAGAGTCTTATACATTTCACTTTGCTAGAGATAAATAAGAATCACAATTTGGAACCATTCGGTCGGCGAACTATAAATGTCAGTGTGTTAGAAATATGTAGATATTTATAGCTAGAGCTCGACCGAACGAAACCTCGTTTCATATTCGAGTGTAATGGGAGTACTTAATCTATATTGCTCAGCGATTGTCCATTTACTGGTAATACTGTTATGATTATATGTTGTGACTTGAATTTTGATATTTTGAAATATGCAAGAAATTGATTCACAAGCAAAACAACGGTTCAAAGTGGATATTGCAACACCTAGTTTTACAGATGACTGTCGAAACTCCGTCTTACGAGAAGGCAATGAATAATAAGAAAACCTCATGTTCGGCTCTGATTGTATCTGTCATCAAACATTTTCCTGTCATAATAACTTCGCTTTTTTGTTAATCTAAAGCTATATTGCACATTCGGTTTTTGCCTTTTTCAAAACGGTCGACTTTCAATATGAGTAAGATAATGCTACTATTTCTAGCAGATCGGCCCCTATGTAGAGCTCATTGATTTGTATTATTAATACCGGGCTAATGGCACCGCTATTTAACATATTCACTGTATAAAAGCTACGTTTGTAATATGGAGAATAGATTTCGTTCTGTGTATAATCTGAATATTTGAAGGCGTAAAAGCTAAGTGGCTTATTGTAAATATCCAAGTTCTCGTATTATTTGGATCATTTAAAGACAATTTTTAATATTTATATCTGAGAATTCAAATAGAGTTCTCCATTTGAGGCTTAATTAATATTATCTTTTCGTTGATTTTTATTTTGGTTATCTGAGAAATAGGATTCTTTCTCCTCCTATCTTTCACACGATGAAGACTTCCACTTTCACAAGCGTGATATCATGCGCTGTTGGTCAATCTGTAACAAAACAGATATCATGTCTTCACTTCAAATTAACATCCTACGGTAATGAAAAGGCATATATTGGATAATGCCATTCTAAATACTCCTAAAAAAGACAGAATAGCCTGGTTGATGTGTCATTTATAAAAAGTCCATTCGTTCTGGAGTGGAAAAACAAGAGAAATTTGTCAATGCGGCAACTATAACGTGGTCACTTGGTCTGCAAGAAATAACAGCCAAATAACTTCCCAACGTCTTCGGATAGGATTCATTGAATAGTGTATTCTTAGATACACTATAGTGGAAATAAGATTGGAAGGTCATGAGAAGAACGTCTTTGGTCATATCATAGGCTTGTTTAATCACCGCATAACTGTCATCAAGGGACACAGTAGTAGTTTGAGTAGTCTTTCATTTTATCATGTTGTCTGACATTGTTGAACACTATATACGTTTGAGATGGTATTTCAAAGAAATACCATAACGCAATAATTGGGAATGGGCTTGCTGGGTGACTGAAAATTTTGTTTTGAAATTGCATAATTGCTTTTCCCAGTATCGATCCAAATCTTGCACGGAACTCTGGGAGTCTTCTGATTAATAACTTGTCAGAAGAATTTAGAAGACAGAAACTGTGTGAATGTTTGTTTCATTGTGTGTGTGTGTGTGTGTGTGTGTGTGTGAGTGTGTGTGTGTGTGTGTGTGTGTGTGTGTGTGTGTGTGTGTGTGTTTGTGTGTGAGTGTGTGTGTGCGTGTGCGCGCATGCGTGTTTGCGTGTGTTTGTGTATGCATGTGTATTTATATTTACATATATTATATATGTATCTTTTATTTTTTATGTTTCAGTCAATGAACTGCAGTTATACTGGGGCACCGCCTTGAAGTATTTAGCTCTACAAATCAACTTCAGTTCTTACTTTTTCCAAGTCTAGTATTTATTCTTTAGGTTTTTTTTTTTTTTTGCAGAACTGCTATGTTACGGGAACATCAACCAACCAACGGTTGTGAAGCGGTGATCGTAGACAAGCATGAAAACACACACATAGACACATACATATACACATACATGGTATATATATATATACCGTGTATATAATTTACAATTGTTTAATTAACTTAAATGTGTTTCTAACTCGCCATTATTTCTTTTGCCCATTACGGGATGAAATAAATGTTTTATATAATCTACAGAGGCAAGGAAATGAGAATATGAAACAATCACGCTGTTTGTCCTACAATGTTTTCTTCAATTACACCAGCAT
>NC_068982.1:151852412-151856331 GCF_001194135.2 Octopus bimaculoides | reverse complement strand
TGAAACAATCACGCTGTTTGTCCTACAATGTTTTCTTCAATTACACCAGCATAAGAAGGGCCCACAAAGATCATAAGCTTTATTCACTTTTCTCTGATTAATGTTTAAATAATATATATGTGTAGGGAAGCGTATGTATATGTGTATGTATGTATGCATGTATGTATGTATGCATTTATGTATGTACACGATGGGTTCCTTTCAAACTCCCGTCTAACAAATCCACTCACAAAGCTTTGGTCCGCCCAGTGCTATAGTAGAAGACATTTGCCTAAGCTGCCGATACCGACAATATGCATTGCAATTTCTTTATGTTTAGGGAAGTGATAATTTTTCTAATTTTCATTTAATTGTTAGTTTTATTTAAACATTAATCAGAGAAAAGTGAATAAAGCTTATGATCTTTGTGGGCCCTTCTTATGCTGGTGTAATTGAAGAAGGCATTGTAGGACAAACAATGTGATTGTTTCATATTCTCATTTCCTTGCCTCTGTAGATTATATAAAACATTTATTTCATCCCGTAATGGGCTAAATAAATAATGGCGAGTTAGAAACACATTTAAGTTAATTAAACAATTGTAAATTATATAGGGAAGAGTAAGGTTGAGAATATTATGAGGAAGTTTATAAAAATAAGTGGCTATTAAGAATAGAGAGCAGTAGTAGAATGACAATATTAAAGTCTAGACCGATGTTATGGAATTGGTGGGTATTTTGGGTATGTTGGGTGGTGTTCTTAGTTGACTGAGAGGTGATATAACTGTGGTATCTGTATGGTGTTTGTGATATACCAATGATATGATGGTTGTTATATGATAGCTATAGCATACATTTGTGTTTGCTGTTTATAACTATGTTAGTGATGTTCGTCGAGTTTGATGCTCTATGGGGAAGAAGAATCATATCTAGTGTTAAAACAAATAAACAATGTTGGCAAAGCGAATCTTCAAGTAGGTTTTAATAGGAATTATGGAAGTATAATACAGGAAAAGTATTCCTCTAGCTCTTATCATTTGAATATATATGGAATCGGTACAAGTGGTATTGCATGATGGATGATGACAAAGAAAGCAATCAGTACCGGCTTGACATCAAGATTATAAATGAAAAGTCAGAGTTTATTAAAAGAAAAATGACAATTATAACGTGAATAAAAACTCTATTAGCTATGCTAAAGTGAGTAAACGGTGCAGCTCGCTTTTCAATGCTTTGATTCGGAGCTCAATCCCACTGTACTGCCCATTGGTTATGTAAGTTGTTTTTCACCATAGTCTGAGCTGATCGATTTCATGATTTAAATATTGTGAGGCGGAAATCGCGTGGAAGCTTGTCGTGTGTTATGTGTGTGTGAGAGAAAGAGAGAGAGAGACAGAGTGTGTGTGTGTGTGTGCGCGCGCGCGCGCGCGTATCCGGTGTTTGCATAGTGGTGAAATGTGTACACACCGGCGAGATAACTGGGGATAAACAGCAGCCTCAACAAAAATATGCGATACATACTTCAACCAAGGTATACGGTCGGAAACACAGTAAAATAGTAACAGCCCTCTAACTATCAAACACAATACTGGTAAAATTTACTAACGATGGATCTACTGTTATCAAGTGACTAAGAGACATTACTAAGAATCGGCTTTCCCTTGTCACTAATCTGGCAAAGACATTTTTTTGCTGAATAGATCTTATAGGACCTAGATATGCCCAATTGTCGCCCGTACTTCCCAAGAACATATTAAATTGATATTAGTCGTTGAGCTAATATTTCCTTTACTTCACCTTATAAATATTAATAATTACTTGAATCTCTTTTCCCTTCCACTCTTTTAAGCATAATTATTGTAACTTAACATTAGGCACGTGGGCCCAATCTGATTACTATTTTTTTAACAAGATGTCTAACTTAAAATCGAAAAATAATATTATATTTATTATCTGCTGTGTAAAGGTAGCGAGCTGGCAGGATCATGAGCACATAGGATAAAATGCCTCATTGCGCACCGGCCCCTCTCACTTGCTAGATCAACTCAATATTCTTTTAACCTTCGCTAATTGTCTCTTTTTAACCAAAGCAAGTGGTTATCCTTTTCCATTGTAGTTTGGATATCGTTCTTACTTTACGATGAGTTAGGCCTAACAATCGCCTCATACTGTGTCCAACAAATCCTCTACATCCGAATTCGATTGGAAAATGCCCCGCTTTCTAGCCTGTTTCTTCACATTCCTCGAGGGAGTTTACATAATGGTCAGTCCTTCGAGCCTGAGTAGCGTCCATGCTTTCTTCACCAGGAACCGTTAACTCGACTAAATTCATCACTTTCTTTCTTTCACATCGCATTATAGTATCAGTTTTTTTTTTTGTAACTGGGATGGGAAAGAATCCTTGGTTCCCTGGTAAACCTTCAACCACCTCCCAATAAACTTTCCACTTTTCATCGCTCACAGGAAGTTTTTCCTTCTTGAAACTGATCTGCTGTCCTGAGCGAACGAAGGTAATGAAATTTCTGTTTGATTCTATTAATGGCTTTTTTCCACTGTTCATGAGAGTAATTTGATAGACGAAGTAAGCTTGCTTCACAAAATGGAGATCGGTTTCCGATCTTCTGAAAGAGTGTATCCACCACAAATGTAACAAAAGAAATTTGGGTCATTTTTCCAAATTCTCATTGAAGTGTTAAATTGCAATTAAAAGGAGTAACTCAACGTAAGTTTTAATAATTTAAGTTTAACGTCAATGAATCAAATCAGCAAGGTCATCACAACAAAACTTAAAGGCACAAACCAACATCATTTACACTATAGCATAACTTCAATAAAGTTGAAACTATTTTCGAATATCTCAGAGCACCAAATGTACACCTACACAGGTGCGTTTTTTCAAAACACAGGGGAATTATACAAGAATTGCATTATATACCAAAGGAAAATTTAAATATTGGAATGTCAACTCATTACTGATTGATTGTCAACTTCCATAAATGGGATTACTGGTTGTTGAACTTCACAATTGCTGGTCTTTCAAATAAGATTTGTACAGGAATTCACTCGTAAATCTCCCTATGAGCACAACAATAAGTGTGAATGAATCCTGAATTTTAAACAAGCACACAAAATGAATCAAAGAAACCCCATTTTGGATGATAGACTATTGACCAACCCTTTTCTGGGATTTAATTTCTCTTGGATATGGTCATTTTTCTTGTGAAGTAAACATCAGCATTCTTTTTCAGGCATATTGGATTACTCTTAAATTAATATATAAATCGTAATGAGTGCTCGTTTTGAATTTTAAAGGTAAACAATGCATTTTTTGAAAAATGAGAAAAATTGCGAAATGTGGAGGTGGTTCGGTATCTTAAAATCTAGAGGTGATGTAAAAAAAAGTGGTTTCCATTATTGGATATAAAAAAATCTCCAGATCAGGTAAAAACGTTTTGGTAACAAAATACCTGATGGGTTTCGTTATTCAGCTAGGGAAAGTGGGCAACACATTACCATTATAAGACAGAGTAGTGTTATAACGTGCAAAGTAATATTGTTTTTTGTCAGTTCGAGGCGCTTGTTGAATGGGATAAGGATTGGGAAAAGTGTTGCGGATGAGATGAGAAGATTTACACAAGTTCAATGAGGGCTTCGTTTGGGGCAGGGCTGTGCTTGAAAACTTGTAAGTTGGAGAAGTTTGTATGGATGGTGGTTGTAAGTATAGGAAATTTTATTTCTTACATTTAGTATGTACACTGAAAAGATCGTTAAGGAAAAGATTACAGCTGCCACCTCGTCCATTGCACTCATTAGCTTTCGTTATATTGTCCCGGTTAATAATGCTCCACTGTGTATAACAAGTTTTTCTTCCATGTATATTTTATCGTAATATATACACACAGACACACACACAGACACACACACAGACACACACACACACA
>NC_068982.1:151848143-151851666 GCF_001194135.2 Octopus bimaculoides | reverse complement strand
ATATATATATATATATATATATATATATAGAGAGAGAGAGAGAGAGAGAGAGAGAGAGAGACTGAAATAGAGAGATATATGTAGGATGTTGACATATAGCTAGAGTGACACTACGTATACATGTTAATAGAAAGATGAAAAGGAACAGATTTTTTTTTATTGACGGAATGACAAAAACAGTTGAGTGAAAGAAAGCAGTTACGTGTGGGTGATATAAAGATATGGTGAAAAGAATGTAGAGAAGGGGAGAAAGAAAGAAAGAAAGGAGAGTAAATGAAAGGCAAAGGAGAGAATGTAGGAGGGAAAAAAATACGAGTACAGATGGCAGTGAATGGGAGTGAGAGAGAGACAAAGAGAGAAAGAGAGAGAGAGAGAGAGAGAGAGAGAAAGAGAGAGAGAAAGAGAGAGAGAAAGAGAGAGAGAAAGAGAGAGAGAAAAGGGTATTATCTGATGTTATGCGAAATTTATTCTATACAGTACGTACGTATGTGCGTAGTGGTGACAGGACAGATTAAATAATTAATTGTTGATGTGTGTGTGAACATGTATAGTTTAGTTTCATAAATTTATATGGATATCTATTTACAAGACGGCGTACATATATATAATTCGGTGTCTGTTCATGTTTCAGAGTATAGATAATGTGAGAGGGTATTTGGTGTACGAGACTGACTGAGTGTTAGTACCTACTTTATTGCGAAATAAGCATAGAATCTAATCTGTGTATGTAAGCATGTTTCTTTCAGGTGAAGGTAAGTGTTTGTATGCATTCTAATCGGTCTGAATGCTGCAACAACATTAGAAATAATAGTGGATGGACGAAGAGGGCAACACTGACAGAACGATGTAACGAATAAGTTTACCAACTGAAACGATGGCAATTTGGAGACAACTTGATTCACTGGATGGGCTAACAAGCAACTCCATCCAGAGTATATGAAGAACATTTCTTGTGATTTCAAAAGTAAGTTGACAGAATGACAAGTTTAGCGAAAAGGAATATTTTAATATAATCGACAGTCACAGAAAAGAGTAAAGTTGAATTGGTCGATGATAATTCAACTAATAAGCAAATTAGAAAAAAAAACAAAAAAACGGATAAGAATTTGTAAACGACAGCGAGATGCATGACATATATTAAATCGCCAATTGTAAGCATTATATAAACATTTTTAGGAAAAAGTAAGATTACGAAACTTATTTTTTCCTAAAATTAGTTTTAAAACAACCGACACCGAATTGGCCAACAAAAACTGATAGCGAGAAACTGTTAAAAAGACAACATTAAATATATGACTACTCGAATATTATACGGAAGCCGAACAGTGAGAATAGAACAACCAAATAATTGGCAGATGAAACGGTGTTAACCATAGGCAATACATTAATAGGCAATGCATTAATAAATCGACATTTATAAGACAGCCAATCAAAATTGTAGCCTCACATAAAAATAAGGAAACCACTCCAGAGTTGATAAAATTAGTCCGAAATGCACAGACAGACACACACGCACACACAGACAAATAAACACACACACACACACACACACACACACACACACACACACACACAAACAAACACGCATGCACAGACACACATACACACACGCACGCACGCACGCACGCACGCATGCACAGACACACAGACACACACATACGCGCGCACATACATGTATGACTGCATGCATGTATGTGTATATATACATGTATGTTTGTGCATAGAAGACATGACTGTACTGAAGTGAATTTTTTATATTAAGGATTTATCATATAGTGCTTTATGTTTATTCTGGAACAATAACGTTCTTAAGTTCGTTAACATTGCAATATCTCTGTTTCAATCTTAATGAAATGATATTTGTATTGGCGTGTTGCTTGTGCATTTTGCAATAGGTCGCAAGGTTCTATAGAACATTTCTAAAAGAAAAGCTACTTCTTGTTTTCATGTATAGATAAATACATAAAATTATAATTGCCTATCAACTATATTCATAATACACGCACGCATACACACACAACACACAAACACACACACAAATGTATAGGTGTTGCCAAGAATCAGGGGACAGTGCATTTAATATCGACTAAAAAATGATGCCATTATTAACGCGAACGCCACATATATTGAATTTCTTTGGTTTCTGTGAATAATTAGAACTTGATATTTTTTCGTGTGAGTGTTGAACAATCATAGGAGGTATTCTTCACGAATAATGAAATTAAATGTAGATAAAATAAGTAGTTATGAATATAGTAACATAAAATTACGCTTCAGTTGCATACCAGTGATTTTTCGCTTTAAAATACATGCAGTTCAAACTCAGATCGACATTGCTTTTATCTTTCCGAGGGTGACAAAATGAAATCAATACATATATCGGAGGCGATGTAGATATAAATGATACCATAGAGAGGCGTCAGCATGGCCGCAATTAATAACCAATATTAGAAAAAGAATATACGTATTTAATAGAACTAACACAACCGAGTCCGTTGAGTGGGGAAAACGTGTGATTCTATTTATTAAGTATCAACATTAATAAAATATTTGAAGAGTCGGAATAGTCATTGCTTGAACAACTGTGATTGTAAGCCAGCTCGATCGGATTTGACTTGGTGCTAAAAAAACTTCATGCAGTTCACCAATCTTATTGTCTTACAAAGATTTAAGAGGTCAAATATGTGACTCAGATTATAAAATGAGCACTTTTCTAAGACAAACCATTGTTTACTATGCAGCGTTTACTATACATGATAAGCAGATATTGCCTTTTTTTCTATTTGTGTATTTGTAAGGTTAAAACAATTGTGTTTGAAGAACTAAATGCTTCCTTACCGTTATAAGCGAGGCTACAACATTATAGAAGGGTATATGTAATCCTTCAAACTGACTTCGATATCGTATACTTATTGAACGTGGAACGATAATCAAACTCTAAACGCAAGGTAATAGAACTGCACACGGAAAATAACCTGGTCCCAACCCGCACCTTAATTTTGCTACTACCTCACCGGCTTCATTGAGATAACAAATACAGGGAGATGCACTGATGTTCTATGAAAAATGTTTAGAATTTCTTTTGAGTGTTGGTTGCTCTCATGGAGAACTTCAAATATTTGAGCAAAAATAAATATAAATATTCATATATTAAGTTGGGTAAATTGTCCATTCGGTTTTAAGCAAAAATAACACACAAGTTATAGACACAATGATATAATAAAATTATATTTGCTATAATTCAGTATTTCTCAAGCGGTAACAGCCCATCCCAGGTGTAAATACTACAATTACACTCTATCTGCAGGAAATACCTAACAGGAGTGGCTGTGTGGTAAGTAGCTTGCTTACCAACCACATGGTTCCGGGTTCATTCCCACTGCGTGGCACCTTGGGCAAATGTCTTCTACTATAGCCTCGGGCCGACCAAAGCATTGTGAGTGGATTTGGTAGTAGACGGAAACTGAAAGAAGCCCGTCGTATATAAGTATATATATATATATATATATATATATATATATAT
>NC_068982.1:151840703-151848090 GCF_001194135.2 Octopus bimaculoides | reverse complement strand
GTGTGTGTGTCAGTGTGTGTGTGTGTGTATGTGAGTGTGTCTATGTTTGTGTGTCTGTGTTTGTTCCCCCAACATCGCTTGACAACCGATGCTGGTGTGTTTACGTCCCCGTAACCTAGCGGTTCGGCAAAAGAGACCGATAGAATAAGTACTAGGCTGCCACAGAATAACTCCTGTGGTCGATTTGCTCGACTAAAGGCGGTGCTCCAGCATGGCCGCAGTCAAATGACTGAAACAAGTAAAAGAGTAACATGGAAATTTTTCCAACTTTTCAATATAAATTAAACAATCTGGATCCCTTTTTTCAATTATCCCAGGAAAGAAAATCTTATTGAAATGCTCTCTTGTTTAGTGGAAGGGATTAGAAAATACAGCTAAGCAATGCACTATGTTGTATGCAATAGAAGAGAAGGAAATGCAACTAGACAGAAATCTACCTCGTGAGAAATATTTTTGAAAATCAAATATTTTGAAACATTGCACTTTACCTACGTAAAGCTTTTCCTCACGTTTCACAACAATCGTAAAATTAGTAAAAAAAAATAGTTAAGCATTAAAGGGAACAGTAACATATTACACAGCAATGCCTTCCTTATGTAACCTAACTTTGATGCTATATTTTTATTTTGGCATATCTCCCACTTTCCGGCACAGTGCCATCGTAAAACCACACCAAAGCAACGAATTTGGATACACTACTCTATGTATGGTTGTATGTGTGCGTGCATATATATATATATGTGAGTACATATGCAAGGTATGTTTTCATGTTATATGTATCTTTGTCTATCTATCCACACGCTTACACACGCACACAAACACACACACACACACACACGAAAACACACGCACACACACTAACACACATACACACACGCACACGCACACATGCACACGTATATCTGGCAAAGTTGATTTCTTGTCAGCCGTCCTACAACACGATTTATCGATGCAATTCTATTGAATCTTCAACATCTCCAATACCCAGATTTGGCAATATATCAAAATAATTTTCGATTCCGTATTTTCTGTTTGTAATACATCATTATATACCTATATTTATACATAAGTACGCACACACACACACACACACACGTATACAAACACTCACATACGCACACACACGTACACACACGCACACACGCACACACACGCACACACATACACACACATATGTATATATAAAACTGTCTGGAAAATAGTGAAAAGAAATTTCGATTACTAATCCAAAATTCTTACAAAGATTCAGTGTATACTGCCAAGCAAGTGTCAATTTCGTATCAGGTACTTCCGTTTTATTTGACATCATTATTATGTAAATATACCACTGGAGTTCAGCTTATTGCCTGAGTTGATTAATTTAGTAATCTTTCTTATTTTCCTCTTCGCCCACAACTGGTATTGAGAGAAACAAATAGAAACTCCCGGATGTTCATCTCCACAGTAGTTTGATCTTGGATTAGCCATACAATTTCGCAAAATAGCACTTTGAGACTGAAGGTGGGTTTTTTTTTCAGTTTATCCGGAGTTTCATCAGAATTTTGCACTCCAAAATTTGCTCTCATCACATTTTAAATGCCCATGCTATTAACTACAAACGTCTTCTTCAAAGAAGGATAAATATCTTAATCGTAGAAATGTTTTTACTTCCAGTGGCAATTCATTGTTACTTCTGCTAACTTTTATAGATTAACTTTAGACGACACAGAACACCACCAGTTTCATTGGAGTCGAAATTTTAACTTAATTTCTTTAGGACACTGAAAATTCGATGAAGTATTCCTTTATTCGACTTCTTTATATGTGTGTATAGATGGAGTAATGATATACTTTATCCTGTAGCCAAAAGTCTCCGAGGCTGGTGGCTGGGAGGGAGGAAGTTTTCCTCAAGCCAGAAACTAGCCTGAATGCTTATAATACAGTGGACACCGCAAAGTCACCCACTTTATAAGATGTTGTGTTAAGTTGGTCTACCATCCGTGTAGTCTATGACAGTATGTGAACTTAGAACGCAAAGAGCCAGAGCGAAGAATCCGATCTGATGTGCTTACAAATGTGCCATTATCCACAAATCTAAACACCATACACCAAACCTATACAGGTTTTCTGAACTGTAACCTCAAAAGCATCCTCCAATAGAAAAATGCCGTTCTTTTTATTTAAGTGGTAAGATGACACAAACGCTACTTATACCAAGTAGACAAAATCATACCACAGCCGCCTTAATCATGAGCTACACACCTTAAACTCACAGAATTGTTCTAACTGTTGGGTCCCACTGTCATTAACGATGTCTCTTGGCGATAACCGATCTTTAACGTAGCTAGGACTGCATCTCAACGCCAGGCACTTCAAGACCAGAAAATGTACCAGCCCACAACAGTTTTGTATATTCTGCCAATCTCCTTCCTAGAATGTCCGACCTCTTGAATTATTTCCCCGCTCGTACATCTGCCGCAAGAGTTGATCTACCAAAATTCATGGAGAATATTAATGGTTTCAATATTTTTGGACCAAGAGGCTCTGGATTCAGCACAGACCAATGGTGATGCTTCTTTTCCAGATACAGCACGTAATATACATACATATATATATATATATATATATATATATATATGTATTTATATTTGAGTGTGTGTGTGTGTGTGTGTGTGTGTGTGTGTGTGTGTGTGTGTGTGTGTGTGTGTGTGTGTGTGTGTGTGTCTGTCTGTAAGTACTATCTTACCCATGAGATGTAAAGTTGTCAAAACCAATTACAAAAGATTTTCTTGAATGCTAATAGCATACAAGAAGTAGAATGCATCCACACCATTAAAAGTAAGGAATACTAGTAGAAAATTCCAATAAAAAAACAGCAACAATCCTGACAGCACTATATTGGTCAGGGAACAAAAGTGACGCAATTTAGTAGTGTTCAGCTATACAGTGAATGCAAATCTCTCCACTAAAACTGTGAAAACAAAAATTATCACCAACGGTGAACTAATGAGGAACTTACAGATCTGGGATTGAATTTTTACGTTTTGCTATAGGTATGCTGATGTATGTAAAAGCAAGCATTGTACAACAGCTTCAAGACGCTGCAGTTTTTTTCAAGACCCAAATAAGCTGAGACATTCCTTAAATCCAATCGATTAGTAATGCAGGGGAGATTTTAAAAATATTGCTCAAATTCTCCATTTGAGTGTCTTGGAATGAGAACTTGCACACATCGCATATGCATGCGGCATATACAACTGTACTAAATTGACTGAAAACAAATATTATTACTATTTTGTAATCGGTTTGAAAAAGTACTTGAATAAATTCTAAAAGGAATACATTCATATCAACACACACACACACTCTCTCTCTCTCTCACACTCACACATACACACACACATACACTCTCTTTCCCCTTCTCTCTCTCTCTCTCTCTCACACACACACACACACACACACACACACATATATATATATAAGTATGTAGTGTTGTATTATATATTTTACACGAAAGTACGCGCACACACACATGCTCAAAGTAGTTTATTCACGTATTCGCATATCCTTACAAAATGTATTTGCATTTTGTTAGTGACTTAAGTCCTACAAAGTTCCTAAATCCCCCCCCCAAAAAAATAAAGATATACAGAAACATACATACGTATATACTTGCATACATACAAATACATGTATACAAGCATAAAGATCAGTTTTATGCCACTGACAATATCTATTGGTGAATGATAAACACTTTCAGTTATGTGTGCACATCAACATTTATGAAAATACACTGCTACTTTTGAATATACACTACTATTCAAGAATATACACTTTTATTTATGATTAGTACATGTCAGATAATGCACAAACCTTTATGATTATAACACCGTAAGGCATGAAAAGGCAGTCATTTAATATATATATGAATGTATGAATTTATATATTTATATTTAATGTATATATTTATAAATATAAACTGACATTTCAGCAACACAATATAATATGCTATCAATTAAAATATATACAGGCATTTATGAATACACATCGTCATTTACGAACATAAATCGTCAATTATGAGTATGAATATATACAGTCAATAATATTTAGTAATATTATTTATAAAAGTACGTAGTAAATTAAAACTAAACACTTCTATTTATAAATGTAGCACCTTTATTTATAGGTACTATAACATTTTAGTATCCACTGTCATTCATGAATACCCACTGTCATTTATAACAGCAAGCTGTAAATTAAATATTGTACACTTCCATTTATGAATATATATTAATCCTTTTGAATATATCAATCCTTTTGAATATATCATAACTTATGAATATACGCTGTTGTTTATGAATATACACTGTCGTTTACGAATATACACTGTCATATGAGTACACACTTCATTAGTGAATAAACACATCTATTCAAGAATATACATTGTTATTTATAAATATGCAGAAACATTTATGAATATACACTGCCATTTTTATGAATATACATTTGTCAGTTATCAGTGAGCACAGTGAGCACCGCTTTTTATGAATATATATACTGTCATTTATTAACATTCTTGAATATAGACTAGCATTTATGAATGCAGTATACGTTTAAAGCTGCGAATATGCGGTGGCACTTGTGGAATATTCCCATTTGCCTCGTTCCTATTTGTAGTTGTTTATCTGGATTACTTTATCTCAATTATTACTTCACTTTTATGCTTCCTCTGACACAGCTTCAGTCGTTAAATTAAGTCACCTTCTCAGATGATAGTGACACGTATCCTATAATGACAATGTTCAAACCTAACTATAACAGTTTGGTAATTCGATTCATCGATGCCTTTTACAGGGCAGCACAGCTCGATTGAAAGGTTTTGCATTACAAAAGTATCAAATAATTACTATTCCTTGTCTCTTTCTACTCACCTACATTTCTTTACCTCTATTTTACTTCTTCCTTTCTTTCCCTCCTTATTTCCTTCTCCCCCACCTCTCTCTCTCTCTCTCTCTCTCTCTCTCTCTCTCCCTTTCTGCTTTTCTCTTCTCTCTCTCTCGTGATCGTCTACATTATTATATTTTTCGTTTTCTTGCAGTGTTTATATCTTCAAGCATAAACTCTTTTTCTTCACTTCTCCACTTCTCTGCCATCCTCTAACTTCTTTTGTGTTCTATCTTACGACCCCACATACTTCTCTTACGGCCTCGTTACTATTTCCTTCTCTTTCTTATTTTTCTTTACTTTGTCCCATATTCATCATATTATCACTTCTCTCCCACTCTTCTTCTTTCTCTTTCAACAATATCATTAGATCTGTATACCAGTATACATTTCTTAGCTACTCTCCCATTTCCTAAGATGCGCATACATTAAGATCCTTTCTGAATGTGAGGAATAAAAATCGAATCGGAAATTAACAAAAGAAATCCACGAAAAATAAAAAAATACATAAATCGAAATTCTTTGAAATATAAAACATAATATTACGATAATTTCGAAAATAATTCTAGATACAAATTAAAATCCTACATGAAACTATCTACAACAAGAAATACAATTACCAGGTAAATGTATAAATAGATATTTAATATTTAACAAATTTATTATGGTGAGTTGAATTGAGCGAATGTAAGTGAAAGAATTGGATGACGAAGAGAGTAAGATAACGAAGAGAGTAAGATAAAATGGTTGGAAGCAGAAGGAAACTAGTTCCGGAAGTGTCTTCAGTTTAAAAGTTTCTTAAATAAGTCAATTTCAAAGTGTGGACTAAATTCTTTTAATTTTCAAAAAATCTTTTCTTATCTCATTTAGTTCATTATCAACTTTAAAAAATGACGTTGTTGGTTATATTCTATCGATTTCTTTTGATTTGTTATTTGAAATTAAATTTATAACGCATGTGAACGAAAATTTTACGCATTTCTGCTAGAGACTCAAGGCTTGAATGTTTGGGAGGAGGGGGCTTGTTGATTACATCGACCCCCGAACTCAATTGGTGCTAATGTTATCGACCTAGAAATGGTGGAAAGCAAAATCGACCTTGGCGGAATTTGGACTTGGAACGTAAAGCGCTGGAAGAAATGCCACTAAACATTTTGTTCGTTGCGGTAATGATTCCACCATTTCGCACATCATATATAGCAGATACAGCCTAAAAATAGTCATTGGTTGTACGTCTCGTTGTGAATGAGACAAATTAACAAGGGACAAATATCAGAAATAAGGAGGTCTTCCGACTTACTAGAAATACCATTTCCAGTCTCCTTGATCGTTCCCTACTGGCCTAGGAAAAAAATAAACATGATCAAGACTAATACATATTTGATGATCAAAATTAATACATATTTGATACCTTACAACCAAAGACACATGCGATCAAGGTTGATCTGGATAAATCAACAACAAATCAATAAAAAAATCATATGCATAAGAGATTCGATAAATTACGAATAAACATTATTCTAGACACGAACATGGCAGAGGTCTATATGACGGGGAAAATAAATCAGCAAATATAAGTAATCTACCATATCTGTCGCTAAAAGATACTGGAAATATTATTTTGATGTAGGGATTCAAAAATAGAAGGGAAGGTGCTTCACATAGATATAATATGAATATGCAAATTGTAAGAATCTGGTCAATAAATTAACCATTCCATCAAGACTAAAGAACTTAAATTTCTTTTTCCTTTTAATGAATTCGGATATCAAGGAAACTTCTTGTTAAATGAGCAAAGACAGACAAAAGTAAACTATAAAGCTGAATCAGCGAATACGATCTATTTTTCGTTATAGACATATAATTACACGCACATACACTTCTCCATACACACACATACACCCCCACACATACTTACTCACACCAGGCAAAACAGGGAATGTAATTGCATATTTATACTCTGTAGCAATGCAAAGGGAATATTTATGATATCAATCTCGTGTGGCATATAAAAACGCAGAACGCAATATCTCAGAACAGATTTCATTTCCATAGTAACAATTTAACTAGGTTTCATTACAGGAACACGCAAAAGATTATTACACAACCTACAGAATTATTATTATTATTGTTGTAATTATTATTATTATTATTATTATTTTATGTTTGACTTTTGTTTTGCATTTGTACAAGTTGGATCCAAGTCTCACCCAGAGACCTCAAGAGACAACAAGTTAGAAGTTCATGTAGGTGTTATGCCTAGGGTACCATATATTTGGATTTGTACAGTTTTGTTCAAGTGAATGTTTAAGAAACCATAAGAAAATTATGTTTGCTTTAAAATTTGAGATCACATAGACAGTATTTTACGTAGGATATGGGCAGTTCCCATGAGCACTATCTTTTGGACTTCAGCCATTTTGGGGTTTCCTGGTATCTGAGCTAGGTAGTAATCAGCCCGTTT
>NC_068982.1:151835423-151836120 GCF_001194135.2 Octopus bimaculoides | reverse complement strand
TTCGAGTGAGTGGCCCTTTGTGATTCGGTCGATAACCACTCTGGTTTGTGATCTGCCTTGTTATCATTGATTATTATTATTATTATTATTATTATTATTATTATTATTATTATTATTATTATTATTATTATTATTATTATTATTATTATTATCATTATCATTATCATCATCATCATTATTATATAGAGATTGAAAATTCATGTTAATGTAACAAGGAGATTATAAAAAGAACAAATCAGAAAATCGTTGCGGGTTTTACTTCGAATGTGAAACAAGCAGCGCTAATGGAAACAAATAAATAATGGGATATGCACACATATATACGTACATACACAAAAACTTAGGAATACTCGGTTTCACGAAACAAGAGCAAAAGCAACTAACGCGGATTGTCCATATCCAATCTTTTAATGACTCAGTGAAGATGTGTAAGACATTTCAAAAAATTCTTCATGAGAGAATATTATGTGAATAGATGCACATAGTTGAGAGTATGCATCAACGGTTCAACCAAAACACCAAATCAACCACTTATTTACAGACACCGGAAACTCTCTTAACTTAAAAAGCCTTGTTACCTTGCTAGCGTCTGACTTGAACTCTCCGAAAAATTAAATTAAGATCAAGGAAAACACACTCACACACATAAATGCACACACACACACACACACACACACACACACACACACACACACAC
>NC_068982.1:151821480-151835410 GCF_001194135.2 Octopus bimaculoides | reverse complement strand
ACATATATATATATATATATATATATGTAATATAAATAGGGGAAAGGTAAAAAGAAAAAGGAGAAAATGCACATAGGATATAAAAAACATAAAGGCTTTTTTTTTATGAAAAGTAACGATATATATATATATATACAATTAGATGAACTGAAGTAGAATTAAGAGGTATAAAAGCCATTATTATGAATTGTTAAAGACGTTTCAGAGTCATTATTTCTGCCTTTTGTACGACAGTATTCGTTTTTGTTTTTCACTAATGAGTCATCTTCGCTGGTGTAGTTGTGAAGTGCTTCTGTGGGGCACAATTTTCGGCAAAAATCCATAGTGTTATCCTTGATGTCATTTGAGTTCGATCTGCAAGGGGTTGGTGCAAACTTTAAACATCTTGCTAGAATTTTAGTTTGTGTAGTACTTAGGATTTTCTTTGATAAGTTGATTATTTTCGGTTGTTCTTGTACATTTTGCTCCATTTCACATCTCTGTTTCTCTGATTTAGGTCTAAAAAATGGTTGTAGTAGGTGGATGGTTGCTGGAAGTCTGTATTGTATTTGGTTTGGTAAGGAGAAGATAGGTGTCTGTGGTAGTATGCTTGTGGTGGAGTGACCGTGTAGTGGACTAGATTATGGTTGTTCTGAGGATTGTTATATTGTCTATGGTTGATGAGGTTTGGGTTAAATTTATTATTAATTTTGTAATGTGGATGGAGGAAGAAGTTATGTTGTCTAGTTATGTTGTGTCTAGTTGAATGCTTGAAGTATCCATGTTGAGGGATAAGTCTTGGGGCAAATTTTTCCATTGTGTGTGAGATGATCGGGGTAGATTGGTAGATAGTGGTTCTCGAAAGTTTAGGTTAGTCTGGAGGCTTTGATGGATCTTCTGATTTGTATGTTGGGGGCCTTGAAAATTACGTTAGGATTTTCTATTACGAGCGGATTCCCTATTTGTTGTTTGAAAGTTATTTGTGGGTAGAATGGAGGTGAGGTCGGTGGAATTGTGTCCCCTAGATTATCATTTCTGCGTGGAGTTTTGGTTTCTTTTTCTCTAGGAAGGGGTTATCCGATATGTTTTCTATATTGAGCTGTGTTTAGTAGTTTTTGGTAAAAATTAGCTTGTCTTCTCCAGCATTGTAGGGACTTGGTTTCTTCAGTTTAGCATGTTGTTTTCTACAGTTTGAAAACACTCCCCAAGCGTTGACCATCTGAATGTTTCCTTAGTTCGGTATGTATTTCCTCATCTATGTTTTTAAATTTTTGTTCATTATTTAATGCTCTAAGTTTAAGGGAGTTCGATTTCCGTCTTCGTTTTTTCCAATGCTAGTTTCTCCCTTAATTGTCTTTGTTGGTCCTGCTCGTTTGGTATTAGTTTAATTTGAAATTTACGAAGTAAGATTATTGGAGTTGAATTCAACCAGCGTTCATAAATTTCTACCTTGTTCTTTTTAATCATATTCCAGAAAGAAAATTTTCTGGTTTTAAGTTTCTCATTCCGGATATGGATAATACGGTTTTTAACTGATTGCGTTAATGTGGAGGGGGTTCTATCGTGTGTATCGTCTGTAAGAGGATTTTCATTTATATCACTATTATGAAGTAACGATTGTAGAGTGGTGCATAATTCGGTCAAATGTTGATTGAGTTGTTCCAGAGATTGTTCTTTCTCTTCTTTTTCCTTTGCCTCTTGTGTAAATCGATTATGTTCATCAATCTTGTAAATTAGGAGTCTTAAATTCCAGTTAATCTCTTTTAGTTCCTAAAGTTTTAACTGAGGTGTTTGGTATCTGTGGCATTTTCAATCTCACGTGTAATAAAATACAATAGAAATAGCTTTCAAGGAGAAACGAGAAAACGCGTGGTATAAATAGGAGTAGAGTAAAAAAAAAAGGAGAAAATGCGGAAAAATTTGCCTCCGAGACTTATCCCTCAACATTGATACTTCAAGCATTTAGCTAGACACAGCATAACTAGACAACATAACTTCTCCCTCCATCCACATTACAAAATTAACAATAAATTTAACCCAAACCACACCAGCCATAGACAATACACCAACCCTCAGAACAACCAAAATCTAGTCCACTACACTGTCACTCCACCACAAACATACTACCACAGACACACTTTACACCCATTTTCTCCTCACCAAGCCATATACAACACAGACTTCCCACAACTATCCACCTACTACAAACATTTTTTAGACTTAAATCAGAGTCGTAGTTTTATTTGCAGCCGAATGTAAGAAGCAAAAAAAGAATTGTTTTTGAAAGTAAACTTCTTCGTAGAAAAACAAGGATTTGGAATTTTACCCCTTACGAATAAGTATCCTTTTCATTTGTTTATTTTCTTTTAACTTAGGTAACATTTGAGTTACGACTTAATCTTTGTTTACTTTCTGAGAATTCTCACTATAATTTTCATTCAACTTTTATTACAACGACCACTTAGCTTTCATTCTCTTTGGAAAATAGAAACCATTACGAAATCCCTTTCTTTTCACTATCGTTTCTTTTTTCACTTTATCTCTTTAGAATTATTTGAATTACAAATCCCATTTAGAATTATAAATTTTCGTTTTTCGTTTTCCTACACATCTTCGTTACCTGCTCCCATTCTCTCTTTCACACCTACCTCTTACTCGCTCCCTCCCTTACATATATTCCTCCCTTACATATATTCCTCCCTTTCCCGCTCCTCTCTCCCTCCCTTTATCTCTCTTTACACATACCTCTCTCCCTCTCTCCTTCTCTCTCCCTCCCTTTCATATCCTCCTCTTTTCTCAGTTCTCTTTCCTTTTCTTTGTATCTCACAACATCTTCCTCTTCTGTCACTTCACCCTCTCCCGCATACACCTCTTATTTACCTCTCTTCTCACTCCGTTTCTCCCTTTCTCTCACATCCTTCATCCTTTCCTGTCTCTCTTTCTCTTCCCCTCCTCTCTTTCATTCTGTCTCTCTTTCTCTTCCCCTGCTCTCCTTCACTCTGTCTCTCTCTTCCCTCTACCTCCCTCTGTCTCTCTTATACCCCACACCCCCTCTCTTTCCTCATATCACCCTCTATCTTTCCTTCATAGTACCTCTCTCTTTCCTTCATATCTCTCTCTCTCTTTCCTTCATATAGCTCTCTCTCTTTCCCTATTCCCCCCTCTGTGTTTCTTCTTTTCTACCTCCCTTTATCTTTCACTTCCTCTCTATCCTCTACCCCCCTTCTGGGCTTAAAAAACAAAGATGACACGAAAGTGGGAGAAGAAAGAATTAAATCTTCTGTTGCGAGCATGGATAATTGCTAGTGGCGATCCGCCAAACAACATCATCACTGCTGCACTGAAAAACAATGGCTTTCACAGAACCACTGACCAGATAGAGAGGAAGAAGAATGAATTCCTCCGATCCTATACGCTCATCAGACCACACATTGACACCCTGGATGTCATAATCGAGAACTATTGTGAAAAGGCCGATAAGGATGGAGAAGATGAAAAGGAAACAACACCCGGAAGTCTCTTTCATCCAGTGGTTCCTCAAAAGAATGGATCACCCACTCAAGTGAACGTCCATGCAGAAAAGGATAGTGGAGCCAAGGAAGCAGCAACTAGAAGCCCCTCTGTGCCAGTGGTCCTACAAAGGAAAGGAGCCCTCATCCCATTGGACAACCCCAGGTCTTACTGTCATACTCAAATTCGGTATGTGACACTCTAATTGTATACATTCTAAGACAACATAATATAGTCATATGCAATATATATTGCCCACCGGATGCTCCAAACCACACAGGCAAGTTTGAAGATTGTCTCACAAGAATTAAAGAAATCCTCGTGAAACTGGAACACCACGTAACCATATTACTTATGGGTGATTTCAACTTCCCCAATGTCAAATGGCCCGAAGGTCTCATACTCTCAGGAATGGATCATCACAAGCAAGCACAGGTGGAGACCATGCTCAACCTCATCAATGCCCTATTCATGGAGAAAACTGTTCTCAGACCAACTAGAGCGAATAACATTCTGGATCTCTGCTTCACGAACAATATGGACATCATTCATGATGTGAAAGTGACGCCGACATTAGTCTCAGATCACAACATAATAGAGCTGTCTATGTTTGGGCCGAAAGTAAGCAAAAACATACAGCCTAAAGGAAGCACCCGCTCCAATCTGAACTTCCACAAAGCAGACTGGAAATCGATCCAGAAAGACATCCTCAGAGAGGACTGGCCAAAATGTCTTTCCACACCAGACATTGACATGAAATTAGAATGTTTCAAGTCTATTGTGCAAGCCATATGCCAGAAATATGTCCCACAAGGTCAAAACAAATAGGAACAAGATTCCAAGGGAGAGGAAGATCCTCATGAGACGACGGACGAAGCTTGCAAATCGACTCAACCAGCATCCCAAAAGTAGCAAAAGGTCCTGCCTAAAAACAACACTTATGGAAATTGAAAAGAGGCTGCAACAATCCTATGTGAGGGAGTGGCTGTGTGGTAAGTAGCTTGCTTAACAACCACATGCTTCAGGGTTCAGTCCCACTGCGTGGAACTTTGGACAAGTGTCTTCTACTATAGTCTCGAGCCTACCAAACCCTGTGAGTGAATTTGGTAGATGGAAACTGAAAGAAACCCGTCGTGTATATATATATATATATAAGGGTAGAAAATTTAGAGAAATTTTCTTACCGGTGGACAGTATGCGTAATAAAGTCAATGGACAACATATTTTTCATACAAAATAGTGTATAAATAATTTACGTATTTATACACAAAAGAGGTGACCTTTTAATTTCCTTGTCTTTGAAATTACACTTATTCATGGTTTGGACTTTAACTGCCCTTTCTAGCATGTAAGGTGTCCTGTTAAAGGTTACATCTTTTGTGTATAAATACGTAAATTATTTGTACACTATTATATATATATATGCATGTGTGCGTGTGTGTGCGTGTGTGTGCGTGTGTGTGCATGTGTGTGTGTATGTATGTATGTATGTATGTGTGTCTGTATTTGTCCCCCACCATCGTTTGACAACCGATGCTGGTGTGTTTACGTCCCCGTAACTTAGCGGTTCTGCAAAAGAGACCGATAGAATAAGTACTAGGCTTACATAGAATAAGTCCTGGGGTCGATGTTTTTCGACTAAAGGCGGTGTTCCAGCATAGCCGCAGTCAAATGACTGGAACAAATAAAAGAGTAAAAAGAGTAAAGAGTATACTTGCATACCGAAATAAAATCTATCACAATCTAACAATGCTCGACACACAAAGAAATGAGACCGAAAAATTCGAAGAAAATTATTCAACATAAATGGCAACGTGAACTGGTCACTTAAAAAACACAAAAAAGACAAGTATTCGCAAATACAAGTAAACACGAGAGGAAAATAAAGAAAATAGAATATGGAACTTTACCAAACATGACACCACAGAAAAGGCGATTTCAATTACCTAGTTACAGCAAAAATATACTTTGGCACCACATATAAGAACCTACAGGACCAAAAGAATTATAACGAACATCAAAACAGAATGAATTAACATTGTGGAAATCTATCAGAGAACTATATAACATAAAAATGAACATAACAAAATCAATAGAACTCGATCAATGGAAACATACCCGCAAGCAACAGAAAAAGAAATGCTTCTGAAAATGCTATTAAAAGAACAGCCAAGCCCTGCAATGTATTTTCATTTAATGGTAATAGGGTAAAGTAAATAAGTTTCACATTCGTAGCATTTGCATTTTTTGGGGAAAACTGAATTGCTCCACAAATAAGTAAATCTTTTCTCACACAAGTCTAACAAAATAAAAAGAAGAGCAAGGGTTATATGAAAAAAAAAACATAACAGAATATGGAAAATATATATTAAGAAAGAATAGTTCATGGAAGTGGAAAAAAATTAAAACGACTGATCCTGGCAAAACATGCCTGACAAGACACTTTTAAATATGTGAGAGCGTCTTTCCACCGGGATTGTATATATGAAACAAATACGAAAATATTCTTCTTAGACATATCACAGCGGTAGTTACGTCACAAACAAGAGATATCCAATCAAACTTCAAGAATCAAAATATATATCTGGATAAAAATTGCACAATATTATGCAAAACAACAACACAATATGAATCAAAATCACTATCGGGAAAAGTACAACAGACTCAAGACCGCAAGCAACTGGAAGGATTTCGGAGTATGAATCCCGAGAATATGAAATACATTCAATGAATTAATAGAGACCAGAGTCAACTCTCGGGACGTTCTGTATAAAAAGAGTACTATTATTTGCAAACAGTAGACCAACCAGCAGTTTGTAGACTAAAAAACTTTTGATTGTTTAGTCGGAAGGAAAGGGCTGTTCCTATCACCTGCACAAGCTCTCCAGTATTAATGATATTGCCTCAGTTAATGATTCTCTTTAACAGTTACATATTGATTCCAGGAAAAATTAAGGCGGAAAGGATATCAGTCAGAATATAAGCATCGAATTTAAGCTTAGAATAGATTGATTACCGAAAAACATTATACAACATAACAATCAAAACCAATGAATAATGAACCACTCGTCACGCCCCGGTACTAAGGCATTATGTAATAACTACACCATGTTAAAAGAGTACTTGAATGACACGTCAGGCTAAAGAGATTATAAGAAAATAATAAGTTGCTGTGGAGACGGTTTAATCTCATTTCTCTGTTTATGTCACTCTAAGTCCACAAATAAATCTATGAAATTAAGCAATCAATTTCAAATATTATGATTAAACAATAAGCATCATCCTAAAACTACATGAGGTGATACTCATGGATTAAGACGAGATGTTAAAATGTATATGTAATCATACAAATTAGATCAAAATATTGAATCACACGTTTATAAAAGAAGCAGCCATACATGTACCTAAGGAGTAGATGAAGATAATGAGATTCAACGATGTAGAAAGAGGAAATTGGACAAGACTATTACAGAAGAGTCAGGCTAGTATTAACAGTGGCACCCAATAGGATTATACATTAACCATCTCAATCATAAAAATACAAATTTGAATAATATATTGTATAGAAAAAAACAATGTTACTGTTGTTTTAGCCCTAAGAAAACATGTGGCCATCAACACACAGTTTGTTCCGTATAAGCATGTTCAAGGGATATCATCGCTCCCATCTCTAGCCTTACGTGATACTTACAGACCTAGATTTCTAAGTGATTACCCGTCCTCAGTGTGAGACAACCACAGGCTAGTGACGAAAGCTCCTTCACTCACAAATACTATATTTTCTTTAAGCGACACAGTTGCTGATCTCGTATAGACAAAAACAACTTGTTTTCAATCTCTGAGCGAGAGATATACAGTAACAATACCGGATAGTAAAGTTTATATGCCAACAGAATCTGACAGTTCTATAAAGGTTGCTGCTACTGTTGTTTTATAGTCCCAGGAGCTTTCTTCACCAGCCTGTGGTTGTCTCACACGGAGTACGGGTAACCAACCAGAAAACTAGGTCTGTGAGTATCACGTAAGGCTATCGATAGCCAGCGGGAAAAGAAGTTTTCCTAGAGCTAAAACAACAGTAACATCGTCCTTTATAGGACTGCCACATTCTATTCGCATATAAACTTTATTAACACATTATAATTTAAGTGAATTGAAAAGCCGAGATAAGAATATATGTATAACTACGTATATGTATAACTATAGGCTGTATTTAAAACCCGCCATCCTGAGGGAAAGGATATACTTAGCACGCTCCCAATGAAGAGAGGATAATATGCATACATAATGCTGATATAAAATTCTGAAAGATATTAGAGGCAGGTAAAACTGATAAGAGAAGATAAAAAAATAAATTTAAATCCAGATATATAAAGAAAAGTAACCGATATGCACGAAGTTAATTATACCGAAGGAAAATGATTAGATAACGGCAAAAAGTAAAAGATAGCTCAAAACTGAATTTCAAAAAAAGAAATGAAAGGTAGAGAGTAGTTTGTGTGAAGCATTTTATGATATGAATTTAGATTAAAATTTGTTAAGAGGCCGAAACAGTGCAAAATACATGAAATACAGAACCCCTACATCAAGACAAGTGGAGAACTGGCAGATTGTATAAAAAAGGAAAAAAACTATTATTCTGAAATACTTGAGATAGTCGGTGTGAACTAACAAGAGAGTCAACAATGATTCAAAATTATCGGAATAAAGCTGTAAACTGAACAGCTGATTGCAACTACAAAATATCTATGTCTAGCCATATAATGAAATGACAAAACAAGAAATGTCAACTACAAACAAATAAACATAAATATACAACCCTCTGTCTTATTTCTAATTGCACAAACATCGTAAATATGGAATGTAATCACAGACTTGATTGAAGATGTGAAATAGTAATACCAATCGTGTAGTAATTGTCTAATCTGAAAACTACTAGTGTCGTTTCGTGTCAAATTTGGTTTGCGGGTTATATTTGATCGGATTGAAAAGTGTGTCAACATCAGCTATCCAAGTATCCTAAAGGAGGCTGAGGAGCGATGGATTCAAGCCGAGGTTGGGAGGGTGGCTCTTTATTGCGGCGGAGGTTCAAAGCCATCCCGTCAGTATCCACTAAAAGAGGAGCATGTTAAGTAAAGAGTATACAGAGTTAGAGAAGAAAAAAATAACGCCATTATATCTGGCTGTAAATGAGTTCCAGCAATAACTGGGATATTAAGCCTGTAACAAACCGGTTATTCGTTCAAGGAAAGTGTTGTAAATATAGTTACTTACAAACCATGGAAACCGAGTTGAATTCCGGTCTTACGAGTCGTAGGGGTCATGATAGACAAAAGTCCTATAATTATGTATCTGATAAGGTTTTAGTGAACAGCAGAATCACTTGTCTAACCAAAGATTAACTTTGAGCATTGTTTCAACTTCGATCATGCATGATCGAAGGCATTTAAGCCGTGGCTATTTTTAGATACATTCTATTTAGAACTACAGAGTCGTTTCATGAGCTTTCCATTTTTTTTTTTTAATTTCTCCTTCGACAATTCAGTCATTACGTATATTCAAGTTCGATTCTGGCTGTCAGAATGAATGAACGAAATATTTTGGCGCATGAAGGTGTTGTTTTTACATGAAATGGATTAACCGAATTATGCAAAAAATATTTTATAGTGGAATATTTAAAACAAATGATAGCCAGATAGAAATAGTGATAAGTAGTATTAGATGAAATACAGACGAACAACTATTCATAAATTATTTCAACCGATAGGATACAACAACATTAAGTGGAGGAAAAGATTAAGAATGATTAATATGCACACAGCATAATAAAACACTTAAAAGAGAAGCAAGCATTTGATATAAATTACCAAATTTCCCTGATCTATCTGGCTCATAAATAAAAACTTACTCAAGTAGAAAGAAAATTAACTAGTGGGAACCAGATAGAAGGAAAGCAAATATACATATACGTTAGTTAGAGTACAGTTTGTTTAACAAGATATATCAACCAAGCAGATAAAAGAAGGAAGATGCACTGCATTATAAAATTCTAAAATTGGGGGCGATTGAACTACGATATATTTATATATTTCGTAAACAATATGCCAAATGATAATAAATTGAAGCTGAAGTGTCAGTGTTCTGTTTCTGTATCTTCTGGTAAATGAAATTCAGGTCATTGGTTCCATTGGTTCTATTGGTTCCATCATATATTGTCTATTTTTGTGTGGAATTATATAAAATATAATAGCATTGCCACTAACGTGTTCTATCTAGTTTTGTTTTGTGTTGTGTAGTTTAGCGCATTGAAACCCCTACTTGTTGTATGTGCATAGTCAATCGGTAGGACTGTATTATACTCGTATGACCATTATAATAGGTTAGAATTTCTAAGTATGCAATCGAATTCAAAATCATATTAGTCATTTATAGCTTCTTCTTGTGATTTATCTCTTGAATTTTTTTTATTTTCATTGTTTATATGTAGATATTGATTCATCAAATTGCTTGGAGGTTTGTTTATTATGATGTAGATGCTGAATTTCATCACACAAACAAACATACTTGCATAATTCTAATATACGAACTGACTGTGTGTTGGGTTTGGGTTCACAACTTAACTCCTATAAAGATTGATGAATTGTTCATTATTGAGATCAAAAACAAATTCATTAATACTGAGGAGATCAAATCTCTTGATCAGAAGCAGAAATTGATCAACACACTTATATTTTATTGAATGTAAAATTATTCACACTGACTGGTGACTATTTAATACATGGCAGTAATTACAGCAGAATTATAACGAACTCATGTTATAAGTTGACGATGATATAACCACGCTATCAATGTGAAAGGGTTCGTAGATAGTGTTAACTGTAAGTTTAATAGTTCAAATATTTTCATATTCTCAATTATTAGGAAATGAATATAGATTCTATGTTTTGACAATATCCCTTCGTCTATTCACGTGTTTTTAGTATTCCCTTATGTATATGTAATTATTGCCTTCATCCAGAATCCGTTCAGTATCAACAGAATATTGAAATAATGTTTTCCTCGATGAAAAGCAAGAGAGACGCAAATAATCGGTGGAGAATATATCAAATTCTTTCTCATTGATGCTAGACACTTTAATTCCATCAATCTGCGTATTTCTGCGTCTTTCTAAAACTCTGTATATTATTAATTCTTTGTCTCATCCTTAAATTGAAGAAATAAAAGCTACTGAAATATCGTAGATCACATTTTCTAACACAGTAATCATGGTATATTGGGGCCGAGTCAACAAGCAGCTTACAATCATTCTCTCTTAAATAGTGATAAGAATTCATTTGACTTGAGGAAACTGCCACCTGAACAGTTACAAGCATAAAGACGTTTGTAACAATTAAGCTTGACATTTACGAGAAACGTATTATTTCTTATAGATAAATTATTAACAACTGAAATGATACGATATCGGCATGCCGTTATACACAACTGAGAACTATAAAATGGGTCAGATAGTTATGATTGTATCCATGTCAATATATTTGAAGATGCTGAATTATTATACTGGACCAGACATAATTTAGGGATTTAAACACATTTATAATATCTTCGCATAAACTACCATTCATTACATATAATAGAACCTGTAGTAGGTTTTAAGGGAGGTTGACTATATTTATTAGTAATGATGCCGAAAGAAACTTTGCCCAGAGTAGATAAAATAAGCCCCCAGCCCCAAAACAGAGGGTTGGTGAAATTATTAGGAAAATGAACGAACTTCCTTCTTTCCAGAACGTTTTTCCCATGAATTCCTTTACTGCTCATGATTTTTTGGCAGAAGTTGACAAAATTTCAAGAGAACAAGTGATAATGTTTACAACTTTTACCAGTCCAGGAGGGTCTGTGTCGGTTATGGGCATTACTCTTCCTTCCTGATCCAGAGAATCAAAATAAAGTGGTTCGGCATATTTTCTTTTTATATTTATTTATTTATTTATTCAAGGTCGACTTTTCTTTCCTATCCTTGTTTTGGTTCGATAAAATAATGAATACTGTGTAGTAAATTCAATCAACAACATCTCATCCTTTACAAAATTTGTCTACTAACCAATCAAAAGAAATAACTATTATAATGTCATAAAGACATCATAAATTGTTAAAGTATCTTGAATTCTAGATCAATTATTGTGCCATGGAGATATAACGTTTGTTTAGCAATTCAGTCAGATCATGAACAAAAGTGAATAATTATGAAGTACCGATGGACGAAAGAGTGAATAAATGATGAGGTAATGTTATTGGATTCTGAATAACAGATGGACTTATTTGGAGACATAATATATACTTTTAATTAATGTAACACCACTGAACGTTTCTAACGCAGGTAAAAATGGGTCAGATAAGAAGATAAGATCAGAAGATAAAGAAATCAACTATCTGAGATGATATTTCAATGCTTACACTAATGCTTATGTCTACCTGTGCATGACGAGAAATTTGTCAGACATTCTATTTTAGAGTGTGAAGTTAGTTCTTTTTTGGATTGTTAAACATTGAAGGACAGATAAAAGAAAAAAGGATGAGTTTTCTTTAACAATTAATGTTTAACAGGAGAATGAAAGCAATAAAAAAAATTCGAGCCCTTCGAGCTCCTTGAGCTCCTTCATGCATCATGTAATGTCAACAACAATACGTTCTGTTATGGTTATAGAAATTTCATAATTCTTTCACCACCACCGCAACCAGACCCAAACGATAAAAGGAAAATTCACCTTTGCTTATGTAAACATTGAGACGAGATTTGCCAAGCAGTAAAATGGCTCTTACAAATCCTAACACCTCTACTGCCGTTAACTTTGTAGCAATACCACATCTGTATGGTTATACCAAAGCCCTATCTTTTGATATTCCACCATTAAAACTCATTGACTAGAACCTTATACCCCAACAAGTTGAATCAGTAGGGAGGGTAGCTTAAACAGTCATGTGTAATTTTAATAGAATTTATATTGTTAAAATTTCGAGAGATGCTCGAAACTCACACGAATTTATTTCGACTCATCGATAAAACTGAAGCATAGAGTGGTTAAAATTCTTCGCTATAATAGAAAGACTAAATTATTTTTACATTCTAAATATTGCAGTAGAAGAGTAGTAGAACCTTGGGTTGACATAAAATAGAGTTATAGAAAAACTAACAAATAAATGATATTTTTCTCACTTTCAAAAGCAAATTTAATTTCATGAATAACGCATAAACATTACACTGTTGAGGCGTTTTCTTTCAAAATAAACACGTATAGTGAATTCCTAGTGGTAATATTTCTATGGTTCAGAATTCGAATTCTCCCTTATTTCAGCTGTTGAAATTCGCAAGGTATATTACAGACAATTGACATAGAAATCAATTGACTCCCCTTACTTGACTTCGATGACGATCCTTCAAAGCAAAAATGGAATTCAGTCAATTTTATTATAAGATAATTATGTGTTATATCTTTTTAATAAATATTGACTATTGGTAAAAGAAACAGATGTTTCTCTAACTTCCTAACATTTATGATTAAGACAGTAGGTTTACTTCTTTATTCATCTATTTTCAATTTCAAAATGATGAAACATCAGGTGTGAAATTATTAGAAATTGTTAGAGCAAAATTTTTTTTAAATCTTTCAAATCAAAAAAGAAGATTATTCTTAAAACAAAACAAACATAAAACTGGCTACTGAGATAGTCTAGTTTTATAATTCAACACACGTGAATACGGGTTAGAAATGTAAAATTTTCTAGAGAAGTTAGACTTTTCGAAATAAAGTAGTAAGTTTCTGACAAAGATTTAAAATAAACAGCAGCTTCTTTTAGATATGCCAGAAATATCTAGTCATAAAATTCCATATAAATTCTGACACTTTTCCAAGTGATTCCTAATAACAGTCAATATACTATTAGTCTCCATTCCATTTTCTTTAAAATTGATTATTATTGGATGTGGATGCTATGTCTCAGATACATTTGTCAGGGTTTAATATGATATAGATTCGTCACTTCTTGCAAGAAAAAAGTGGGGTAAAACTGAAAAAGTTTAAAATCGTTTAAAACGCTGACACTGAGTTGCATTTCGCTATTGTAAACGGCAAGAATTAAAGTTTAAAAAGGGATTCTCACTATACAGTCGCCAAAAAATAACATCAGATAATGCCATAGATGAGATATATAAGTTTCTTAGAATATATCGAAAAAACTTTTGCCAGAAGCTTGGCGATACCTGCTCAGAGGACTACACAAAGTATTCAAAAAGTTTTCATTGTTCTCGACAAAATCAGGAAGATATTGTGCAACTGAAACCCGTTTGTCTTTTTGGTCAGCTGAAAGCAATTTTGGCACAAATTTTTGTAGAAATGCTCTCATACCCAAACCTTCAGTGATAACGGACTGAACTAAGCTGTAACTG
>NC_068982.1:151817423-151819923 GCF_001194135.2 Octopus bimaculoides | reverse complement strand
GTTATTAGACTGGGCACCGCCTTGAATTTTTAGTCGAATGAATCGACCCCAGTACTTATTTTCTAAGCTGGTGCTTATTCTATCGGGAGCTTGTGCCTAACTGCTAAGTTTCGGGCACGTAAACATACCATCACCGGTTGTCAAGCGGTAATGGGGTGACAAACACAGACACAAAGACACTCACACACACGCACACACACACATATATATATGACGCACTCCTTTCAGTTCCCATCTACCAAGTCCAAGTCCAGTCACAAGGCTTTTGTCGGCCCGAAGCTATATTAGAAGACACTTGCTCAAGTTTCTATGCAGTGAACCCGGAATTATGTGGTCGGGAAGCAAGCTTCTTACCACACAGCAACTCCTGCGCCTTATTATACATGCATTTTTATATATGCATGTATATATGTGTATGTATATACAAATACACACACAGTCACTCAGACACACGCACATGTATGAGTGGGTATGTGCGTAACAAAGAGCGTGAGTGTCTGTGAGTATTTCCGTATGCTTTCTTGCTTTAAAAAATCAGTCTCTTGTAGTTCTACAACCACGACTGGCACGTATTTGAAATCAGAGTGTACTCAGAAATACTTCTTTGTGTCTATGACCTACTGGTCTGCGGTACAATTTGAGACCAACCTATAATATCTGAAGTTCTTACGTGCAGGAAAATGAGAACTAAGAAGTTTAAAAATGAAAGTAGAATTATAACTCTTTTATTTTTAAGCTTCTTAGCTCAAAGACAAGTGGATATTTGTTAGAGAATTATATTTAACCTATTAAGAAAGTAGAAGACAAGTAGTGAGAATAAAATGTTTTGAGCTTCTTTAACTTTTACAAATGCTTCAGACGTATTCATTGGCAAACGTACTCTCTATTTGTTTGGGACAAGATGCCTCAACGTAGTAATTTTGATATTGACCAAATCCTTTCTCTTCCAACAAAATCCATTAAGCATTAAATCGTAGTAAGTTACCTCATATTCAGTCGATTTTCCAAGAAGAAAACGTTATTTTATATAAGTCAAATTCACTTTTTCTTCAAACGTTTTTAAAAGTGAAACTTGAATTAGCTAACAGGAAAATTTTTTCCAAACAATTAAGTAAAGTTGTATATATCGATATCAATGTGACAAAACAATATCGAAAATGAGAAAAAAAATTATATTTTTAAAACAATCAAACACCAGAACGGTGAAACACCAGATTCAGGTCGAAATATGGGAAAAGACCCAATACGTTTTGACAAGGTACGATTGGGAGATCTTTTAGACCGAACAAACCACAATACTAAGGTACTAAGCTAGTAAGGTTCCAGCGAGTTGACTGCGGTTTTGACTCGACAAATTTCAGCATGACAAATTATATTTATGTAACTCTGAAATTATTGATGCAATCTCTTCATTTTCATAGGTTCCTCGAATTTACGATTTTACTTTAGATCGAATCCCCAACAACGTCCCACATATGAGAGCCCAATGATCTGTCTAGACGGCACTATTTCCACTAGTACGTATACACACACTCACATGCATATATATTCATACCGAAGTATATTCATGCTTTTCCGCTATATAGTAAACAAAATTCAGTTTCATGCACGCAAATATTCACTTTTTTTATCAGTACTTTTCAATATACATAAGCATACAAACGGCGGACAACTGTCCTGTTCTTCGACCATAACTAACTTATTAATTTTCATACAAATACACGCAAGTACATTACATACTCACTAACACCACGCTCACAATCACATTAATAATATAACCACGTTTGCACTTTTACACACCTTTATACATATACATACATACCATCAAGCACACAGACAAACTGTGAGTCGGGCTTTTACTAATATTTTAAGATACATTTGCAATCGCAAGCAGACATAGTCATCCAGGGGTCCAGGAGGCCCTCCCACACTAGACCCAGAGGAACATTGACGATGAGACAGCGAGAAGGCGAAAAGGCCGCATTAGTACTGGACTGATATTTATTACTCAAAAATTCACAAGGCACTGTTCCAAGAATCGAATCCACCTTTCGATCCTGAATTGAATAGCCTTACCAGTAGGCCATGTGCCTTCACGTCTCTGCTTTACAGATCTTCACATCCTCTCTCAACTACTTTTCCATTTATTTTATCATAATAATATTATTTCAAGCACAGTCCCACACCTCTTTCTCTCTCTATATATATATATATATCTCTCTCTCTCCCTCGCTTTCTTCCCTATGTTCTCCTTTCATCTTTTTCTGAAGAAGGATTAATGTCATGTACGTCTAGACAGGCTATGCTCATCTGAAGCGTTAAATTAATGGCGTATTCCTTGTACAATTTTTGTCCTTGTTGTTTGTTTTTTTTAATTATCCTTTACTTTACAATATATATATATATATACACAGATATAAATAAATACATACATACATACATGTGTGTGTTTGTATTTATACATACATATACACATATATAAATATATATATATATATGT
>NC_068982.1:151816439-151817270 GCF_001194135.2 Octopus bimaculoides | reverse complement strand
ATATATATATATATATATATATATATACATATACACGTGTATATATGTGTGTGTATGCATGTATCTAAGCAGGGCTGATGGTATACGTTCAGATATTTGAATGCTGGTCCGTCAGGTGTGATGTAGTAAAATACTGCAAAATCACTTCTTTCTACATTAATCGCAATTTTATTGCAAGATATATATGAAATATAACTTAGGTTTAGGAAATTCTCAGCATTTTCAATAAAGCACTCTAATTGTCAACAATGTTCCATCTATGCCATAAATTTATTTGTTTTTTATAGTGTTTCTCCTCAAACTTTAGCATATCACAAAATGACGAATATATTTCTCGTATCAAATATTAATACAATTTTGTATATATAAATGTATGTGTATAGGTAGGTAATTTTGCATGGCCTTATATATTGTATACGTATGTTTTATGGGTGTATATATGTATGTATGCGTGTGAGCCTATACATATGTGAGTGCGCGCGCGCACGTGGTTGTAAATATATATATTTGTATATTCCTTTATCCGCATAGTTAGTTTGTTCCATCTTTTCCTTCTCGGTATTTCAGTCTGTCCCTATGTATTTAAACCATTAATGGCCTTCTGACTAATGTAACAGAATATCACTGAATATAACTAATCTAATTTAGATCAATTTAATCCAAACTAAATTAAATATACAACACAATGTGTAACTATACATTTGGGGGGGTTATTTAAAATAACATCTGTTGAGCACGATTAAGGTATGAAATACAAGTGGTATTCATACTTTTCTGCTTTTAATTCTATCAATCTATCGATATATATAAATATATATATATATATATATA
>NC_068982.1:151806553-151816229 GCF_001194135.2 Octopus bimaculoides | reverse complement strand
ATATACATACATACATGCATATATATATGCATACATACATAGATATATACATACAACACACACATACACACACACGCACACACACACACACACACACACACACACACACATATATATATATAAATTGGGTTGGCCGAAGAGTTCGTTCGGTTTTGAAAGCGAACAAGGACACAAGTTTTAAACACAAAGCGATTAATCTAAATCACTGCTTTCCGTTATCTTCTGCTATATTTCCCCGCAGAAAGAATTTCTTGTTTTTAGTTGCGAAAAACTCCTTCAGATTCATTTTTAAATCCTATTTACAGTAGAAGCTCTGACATTTAATGAATTTTGTGGGGATATACAGGTGGAAATCTGATGGCGCATATTCAGGTGAATATGAAAGTTGCGGCAAACTTCCCTGTCAAACCCCAGTAACTTTTGCCACGTCTGCAAAGAAGTGTGCCGTTATATACATGAAAGATAAATGCCGATGAAAGATAATGTCTTCGTGATTAGGAAGTGCTGGACTCTTCTGATAAATCGCTACGTTCGACTTGTCCAGCAATTCATTGTAATTATCCAAACTGATGATCCTGTCCGTGTGAAGGCTCTCTTAAAAGACAACACCTTCCCAATTCCACCAAATTGAAAGTCTTGCGTTGGAGGTTATTTGTGGTCATTTGCCGCGCTTTCCTCATAGTCGTTTGTGCTTCGCATTGTTATAGGTGATCCATTTTGTGTTTCCATGTCACTATGCTTTTCAGAAAGTATTGTTTTCTACACGTTTCTGCAAGTAATCACAGATGGAAATCTAACGAGCGGTATTAGCCGCGTTTCATCGATGTGAGACCCAAACATTGAACCTGCTGACGTAACCAAGTAGATGCAGATAATTTTCAACACTCGGAAATGGAATATTTGGAGAATACATCTGATCATCCTGCACATATAACAGGGTTGGTGGCGCTGATATTCTCGTTTGGCCAGCCAAAGCAAGTTGCATCTTGTAGTGAAACATTTCTCCATCGAAATCTTGAAAACTATTTCAGGCACACACGTTCCGTAACAGCATCCTCTCCGTACACTGTTCATATCTTCTTGCTGATCTCCGACGTTTACATGGCTATTTTAGAATTAAAAAAAATATGAGGTGTGGATAATGTTCGTTTTGGCTCTCTCTTTTCAATATGATCTCAAGGACACGAAATAAACTGTCCCATCCGAAGTTCGCGTCAAAATAAGTTGAAATGTTAAGAATCTAACGAATGCCACAGATTGAAATTCACTACTTAATAGAATGCTTGAAATAAGCTAAAATTATAAGCTAGAACTTTCTATAAAATATAAAAATGCTGTGGCCTACAACATGTGTCCTATTGGCAAATCGATAGCTTTACGAAATTCATATGTCCTAGGCGAACACTAGAATTAAACATGCCGTATTTTAATATCATACGAGAGAGAACATTTATGTTGTCATTTCAGTTGTTAGAACTAATAGCAAAATTTCTCTCAAATTATATATCATTGTCTTCAAAAAAGAACAGAGAAGTGTGATTAATATACCGATTAGATAATACAGTAATGATACAGGGATTAATATAGTTCTAAATTTATTGTTTAAGTAAATGGTCACTCGATCATGGCTTGAAGAGCACTAATTATAATTTTCCTAACCTGATGCTAACTTGATGCTCAACAACAATATCGGGAAAAATCATTAAATTGTTTCGTGTTTTAAATAAAATATCAGTAAAAGTTTTGAAAATACTTTTGTACACTTGCTGATATAGAAAATTTTAGAACAGATGACCAAACAAACAGTTTATCAAAGAATTTGTAAGAGAAATAATTGGTTGTCACAAAACAGATTGTAAGAGGAAGATTTTGTTATATGAAAGTTGGCCATAGAGTTTGTAAAACGAAAGGCTATATCTTTTATTAAGTTTCCTTGGTTCCCTGCATTAAATACGTTCATAGCATCTTCCCCAATCCATTTTACATGTTATCAGACCACTCGGCGCTCTTTAAATAAAATCCTATATCCTCTCTAGTCATTCTAACTTCTAACAGAAACGATGAAGCTATATTTTACTGATGAGTTGATATAAGGCGAAAACACGTTTGTGAAGATCATCGTTCTGCTAATAATATGACACCTTTTCTCTTCTGTTTCCACTTAATACAAATTTAGGGGTTACTTCACATGTCATTTTTGACAAAATTTAGCCTTTAAACTATCTTCTCGTTATTACGGCGCAATATTCTTATTGAAATTTCTTGATTCGTTATATTAAGTGTGAGAGCAATGAGCTATCATAAATATGTTTCGGAAGAGAACTGGTTGGTATGGAACAAGCTAACATTAAGAAATATGTCATAAAACAGAATATCATGTAGGGACTCGTGGAACAGCATGTTGTGGAATAGGTTATTAAAGAACAGGTTGCTGTAAAGTCAGTCTTTGATAGGACAAGTTACTTTATAACATACTGTAATGGAACATATTACCATATACAGGTCGTTTTCTGATTTTTTAAGAATTATACTAAATGACACATTTTGCATGTAATATTGGAATATATATTGCAGGCACATAACTTTTAGTTTTTTTTTTATCGTCAAGAAGTTCGGTAGAAGGGGAAAGAAACTATGACTCATTGGCTACTGCTAAGCGAATCAATGGTTTAAATTATGAAAATATTCTCTGGTCAGAGATCCAGTTCAAATGCTTGTACCGGTTGGTGGTACTAAGCTAGGTGACAGATTTAAGCTTACTACTCAAGAGCATACAAAAACCATCCACTTTATGCATATGTGCATGCTGCCATTCTTCTATGCCTTTTTGTTTGTTTTTTTTCCAAACAAAATTAAGAGTAAATTAATATAAATCGCGGGAAATTTAAAATGGTTGTTAAAGTAACTTATATAGAATTGTATTGTTTCAATAAAAATTTCATGATTTTTATTTTCACTTAAAGATTTTATAAGAATTTGTTTCATAGGAGGGTGTAAATGAGACAGTTCATATAAGGTAAAGTAAACAATTTCATTAACCTTTTAAACAAAACCGCTTGTTTGAATGCTATTGATGTGAACTTATATTCTTGTTTTCTTCGAACATAAATGAGGCAGAAAGACGATTTTAATCTGTTTTTTTATAAAAACATCAATAAGCTTCTTTAGTTATTCATATCGCCTGATATGACAGAAAACAGACAAATTAATTAATTAATCTCGCTTCTTTAATTCGTACACTCGGTTTGTACAGAAAGTTATATCCAATTTTAGCATTTATTTCTAAATACAAACATGACATTTAGTATTGGGGATTTAACTAGCTTTGTAATTTCCTTCTTCTCTTCATATGTTTGCAAGCTTTTGCAAAGTTCCATGTGTTTTGAAGAGAAACATATATTTAATTCATGTTCTGTGTTTTCCCTGCTGGCTATATATATCCGTTGTCTAAATGGTTTTGCAAAGGTCATATTGGAAATCTGATGGAGTGATTGCTGGAAAATATGTAAGGAGTACGATTTTTCTCATACGAAATATTCCAGAAGATTTTAAGTGACTTGAATGATGTAGGGTCATATATTAGCTTGATTAAAGAGAACCTGTACGGTTTATTTATGCAGGTTATTTTTTTAAAATCCAAAGTCGTTTTCACACTGTAAAGTTCTAACGATAGACTTTATTGTTTTATTCGGTTCTAAAAGCTCATAACAAATAATACCTTCTACACCCAACAATAAATCCAAGAAAATTTTCTTTGGGTAAGGTCACCTTCGTAGATGTTGCACGGGATTTTGATTTAGACTTAGTCTCCCACTCCGTCTGTGGCACTTAATATTGTAAAGAATCTATCTTTAATCCCTAATGGGAAACGGTTAAACATGGTGCTTGGAAGTTACATGTATTGGTTGATTCTTGGCAGTCAAGTCTTCGTCAACGATTTGCATGATTAATCCATTTTCTCATACGGAGGGTATGATTAACTCATTTCCCCTACTTTAACACTTTTCGTAGCTTCTTGAAATGATTAATGAATACTCATAATACTAATATTAATCTGTCATTGATCAAACAAATTAAAATTACTTCATTTGAATTTTTCAAACCACTTTACGCAAGTCCTTTCACTCACTGCATCTTGACGTAAAGCTTTTTAGCATTTTTGGCCGTTTCGCTTGTAGTAGTATTTCGATGAAACTTGTAAAAACATAATGTAACGAATAAAACTAATATTAAAAGAAACGATACAGTAGATAATGTAATCATATGTTTTGCCTCAGTTTAAATGGTTTTTATTATAGGTTTTATTCGATCAGAGTTAATTTGAGGCTATATTCCAAAACTGTGAAGGCATCTACGCTTTATTTTACTTGCTGGGCCAAGAGGAAGATTCAGTGCCTATGGGATCGGAAGGCCCATCTAAACTGATAATAATGATACTACAAACATTTCCCTTCAGCTTTTGTAAGCTAACAACAACAAGGAAAATGTGAGACTGGAGAGAATGCTCAAGAGTCGAAGCTCCGGAAAGGGACGAGCTGAATGAAAATGTTTGAGTGGATGTGATATGATCCCAGCCAGATCTGAAGAAGTAAGGCTACTATAGTAGCAATAGAAAAGACAAAGGAAGAGATAATTTGCCTATGGACAACAGGCTAGAACGTGTCTGTGAGTGACTTTATGCCAATCAGTATGCTACTTCTTTTCATATGTTAAGCAGATACAAAAAAAAATACATAGATTATAACGATAATATCACACGAATGAAACAGAAGTATCGTTACTATAAATTATTGTCTCGTGTCAGAATAATAGTTTTAAAGTTTTATTTCGAAATACAATTGAGTAGAATTTTCAATTAAAACAGTGGACGCTATGACGAACCTAGCCTCTAGAAATTAACTGATGTATTTTTATAACGTTTCAAATGTTCGATCTGTATTGTACTAATTAAACGAAGTTTATAAGTTAAAGACTTATTTTCTCTTACCTAACAACCCTTATTCTAGTAACTGATTTTAAAATGTATTAAACAAAATTGTCACGAAATTATCGCTAGTTATTTCAGTACATAGTTTACGTAGTCTACAAGTTTTGTTTAACTGATCGTTAAATATGTTTTAATTATTAAAAGATCTTACTAATCATTGATGTAATTATTCGAGCTAGGTTCAAATTAGAAAGGAATATTGCAGCATCATAGTTTGTGAAGTAGCTTATTTTGTGAACTACTGATTGCAGTGATTGTGTAGAGATAACAGTGAAGCGTTTGTTGTAGTGGTAGTAGTAGTAGTAGTAGTAGTAGGGGCTGTAGTGATCTACAGTGAACCACTTGCTGTATTGTGAACCATTGATTATATAGGGTTGTAGTGAACAATTAACTGCAGTGGTATACAGCAAACTATTTGTTGAAGTGGTCTGCAGTCAAGCATTAGTTATACTGATCTACTGTGAAACATTTGTTGTAGTGCTGTATAGCGAAATATTGGTTATAAATGTATAAAGAGAAACGTTAGTTGGAGAATTATATAGTAAGCAATCGGTCACAACAGTATCCACTGAAATGTTAGTCATCGTAGTGTGCAGTGAACCACTAATTCACCATTTGGAACACTCGTGAAAATTATTGTTCAGGAAGGTATGCAATAGAAAACCAACCAAATAAAAGAATCTAATGAAAAGTCACAAGTTCTTAACATTTCAATTGCACATGTTATATGCAAGGAAATAATACCCCTATTTCTCTCTCTCTCTCTCTCTCTCTCTCTCTCTCTCTCTCTCTCTCTCTCTCTCTCTCTCTCTCTCTTTCTCTCTCCCTCTCTCTCAGCTCTCTCAAGACAGTTTAGAAAAGAAATCTGAACGATACGGTAGTGATGCATTACTTGATCAGAAATATATCAGGAAGCTGGTTGTTACACTTCAGCAATAAAATTTTCAAGAAAGATGAATAATGATTAACGGTAGGTTCTAATTAAGAAACCTTTAGGATAGATTACATATTTTTTCAGGATTTCTTGCATATCAAATTTATATTAATTCTAACGATCCACTTCTTCGCGACTCAGTATTGCACTATCATTAATATTGCCTTCAATCACTAATGAAGCTTTTGTGATGAAACATCTGCCATAACATCTTACAAAATATTCCATTTAGAATTTTTCCGACAAGATGTAGATGGAAATAAAAACTATTCAGCAGCGTTAAACAAAGCCAAGCTGTTTCTTTGGAAATTAACCAGCATAAATTTCAGAAGTAACTATTTAAAAAGAAAACATTCTTGCATAATATAAAAGTTTAAATGAAGTAGACTTCCTACATTGTGGAACTTATAGATTGTAATTTATATGGCATCATGAGCTTAAACGGTTTCAGTATATCAATTAAAACAGTGATTTTAATTCTATGGTCACGAACGAAGACAAATGAATGGGTAATGATGATGGCTTTAAGAAAACATAGCAATTCATAGCATAAAATTTCATCATTATCTTTACAGACAGAGTAGATGGTTAGGTAAATTGCTATCATCGTGGAAAATTTCTGAAAGAGTACTTCATAGGAACTTGCAGAGTAAGAATAAATCCGTTCAAAATCTCAGCCATGGCAATAAGTTTGATGCAAGAGAGTGAGCTGACATATACTGTGTGTTCCTGTTTGTGCCCGCGATCCACTTAGACGTATGTGTGATGTTAAACTTCAACAAGGTGGACTTCACATATGATGTGAACTACGACGGTCAGTGAGATGAACGTTGTATACCTACCTAGCGTGCATCCCTTTGTCTACCAGTTCAGGCTTCACAATTAGGGGGACAGAATGGAGTAGGCACCACGTAAACTCCGTTGAAAACCAATTCCTTGTGTGTGTGTTGTTCAGCAGCAACATATTTTTGTTTTACTTGCCACTTCTTACTAAGCGGACATACGCGTTTTTTCTGTTAACATATGTGTGTGTCCTCAAAATTCTATTAGCAATAAGAAATGATAGTAATCTACCTCTGAACACACATTTTCGCTATCTTAAACGCTGTTTCATAAATTTCGTTTGACTTGTTAACTCATAAAGAATAAAGTGGAAAGGCTTTCATTGTATTTTTATAAGAAATATAGTGATTAAGGCTTTTAAAATGACCCTCAAGGCGAATTATAATCTTCATAAACCAACTCTGGGCGATGTAAATGAAGAAAAATAGTAACGATGATGAAAAAAAACGCTAACAGATCATATATTCGACAATAATAATTCCAGATAAGTATGCAGGGTGTTAATAAGTTTGGTCACCGTTGATAGAAGGAAATAAACATTACATTCAAATGATTATATGAATACTCTACTCTGACGAAGGGTCTCAGAGTCCGAAACGCTAGTTTGTTTTTTCACAAGTTTTCGGGTTCACTTTGAGTGAAGAAAAATGTGAATTCTTTCTACCTCAAATTAAGTACTTAGGACAAATAATTGATAAAAGTGGTAGACGTCCTGACCCGTCGAGGGCAGACGCACTAAGGAATATGTCAGCGCCGATAAATATTCCAACTTGACAAGCATTTCTTGTGTTGGCAAACTATTATCAAAGCCACATTCCTAATATACACAAGTTAAGAGCTCCATTGAACGACTTATTAGAAAAAGGAGTAAAGTGCAGTTGATCCACTAAGTGCCAGAACACTTTTGAAGAAATAAAAAAAAATCTAATCTCAGACTTGTCGTTAGCACATTACGATCTCGAAATGGACATCGTCATAGCGTCTGATGTTTCTGCGCACGGATTAGATGCAATTCTACTTCATAAATACGAAGACGGAAGTACAAAACAGTGGTTCATGTTTCGCGCTCGCTAATAGCGGCAGAGAAGAGATATAGTCAAATTGAAAAGGCGGCCCTAGCAATTATTTTTGGAGTAAAAAATTCACAGGTTTCTTCATGGCAGAAATTTTCTATTGCAAACAGATCATAGACCTTTGCTGTTGATTTATGGGTCTAAAAAAGGGTTACCGACTCATACTGCGAACCGCCTGCAACGTTGGGGTGTAATATTACTAAATTATAATTTCAAGATACAATACATTCTAACGAAAAAAATCGGTCATGCGGACTGCCTGTCCAGATAACTGCTGCCACTAGTGTTTATTAGTGAGAATTTTGAAAGAAGTTCTTCATTGCATTGCAACTGGGCATTGATTAGACATGTCTACTTCGGCGGCTATGTCATCAACTCCACATTTCAACAATTTCGATACTTTATTTTTGAAAGCACAATCTCGATACTTTACCTTTGAAAGCACAAGTCACAGTTGTTTCCTTCTGAATATCCTTTCAAGATTAACCGTTCGGTTTGAAGGTACCGAAATAGCGTTACATTCGCGTTTTCTCTATAATAATGTCATAATTCTACACATATCACCACAATATTATCGCTAGTATGGATGCTTTAAAGCATACTCGCTCTTTGGAGAAAGCCTTCAAATATTAAAAGTGACTGAAGGACCAAAAAATTGTGGAGCAGCTACAATTCATTTGTTGCATAAACAAAGGGAAAAATTAAGCACTGCATTGTGAAACCGAAAAGCATTTAAACGATACAAAACTGAATTTTTTTCAATTTGAAAGCAAAACTAAAAACAGTTTTTCATCATTCAAGTGCAGAATGCAGTTGTTCTGTTTCAGGTGGATTTATATGTATTCAATCTTTAGAATTGAAGCAAAGATTGACTCCTAATTCTCAGTTCAAGGCAAGTCGTAATTGGCTTACACATTTTAAAGACTGTCATTCTATCTGTCTAAGTTATAGAATTCCTAGTTCAACGAATACATACAGGCTATGCAGAAAATTGTATTCGATTCAAACGATTTATCATCAACTAAGACAAAAACACCTGTATTTAATCTATCGAATAGAAAATGCTGAAAACGACAGTGTATTTTTAATTGCTAACGGATACTAAAACTTCATATATGCGTACTGTAGGAAACGAAAGACAGCGGTTATACATTAATGCTGGGTATAACTGCTAATTTTTTTTTTTTTTACTGCTTTGTGTCACATTCTAACGTAAAACATCCTAAATGGTTAAACTTTGAAAAATAATGGCATTGTTCATGCTAATGAAAATGGATTGGATGTAAATTAATACAACTGAGGAGTGGATCCATTTGACTTGGAATTACTAACACCAAAATCTGTACTTCTATTGGATTCGTTTTTTGAAAATCTTTCAGTAAATATACAAATCGTCTGTAACAGTATAATGAAAAACTTGTCATTTCTGGTGAGTTAACAAGCATTTCCCAGGCACTTGACGTCTATATCAATAAACTCTTTAGCTATACATCGAAAACATTGTATCTTGAATACATGTCAAATCACGACTCTGAGTTTACTGCTTCAGGCAACAAATTGTCTCATGGATAAAGGAAGCATAGGACTTTATTGATTTTCACATGATAACGCGAAATTTCAACAGCAAAATATTCGTATAAGTAATGGATTAGATGATGTTGATGATGATGACGACGACGACGACGACGATGATGATGATGACGATGATGATGATGATAATGACGATGATGATGACGATGATCATGATGATGATCATGATGATGATCATGATGATGATCATGATGATGATCATGATGATGAGGAGGTGGAGGAGGAGGAGGAAGAGGAGGAGGAGGAAGA
>NC_068982.1:151804242-151806143 GCF_001194135.2 Octopus bimaculoides | reverse complement strand
CTCTAGAACTGAGTTTCGGCGTCACTGGAGCCAGGCTGTATAGGTCTTTGCCATTCGCTTGGATAATATCAGTGGCTTGGAGTGGGGAGGCGGGCATGGGCAACTGCTAGTCTTCCACTTACAACCTTGCCCAGACTTGTGCCTCGGAGGAGAAATTTCTTGCTGCAATCTCATGGTCATTCGTGACCGAAGGGGGTCTTTATCCCTTATATATATATATGCAATCTCTAAGCAGAATAAAAATATGCTCGACGTTTTTAAAGCTCATGACTTCATTGTTGTCTAGATTCTATTGATAGAGTTTTGTCTCATTTTAGAAACCTCCTCCATTTTGTATAGGAAGCACTAAGATATTTGGAAAACAAAGTTGAAAACAATGTTGAAACATATACATAGAGACTCAGGTAAATAAGCAAGAATTAATAAATGTATACATACAAATCTAAGTATGTGTGTATCTCTGCGAGAGTGGTTATCAAAGCAGTACTTCTCCAAAACATTGCTTTGTATTTGCTTTTATTTAAGGTTTTTATTTAATTTTATTTATTAACTTGTTTGTCAGGAAATGTTGAATACAAGATGATTTCAAAGTTTGGTATACTTTTGACATTAAATATTCTAAGCATACACCTGACGAAAAGTTTGTTTAAAACCGAGTCCACCCGAAGTAACTATTAACAAAACCAAAGGAAGATATAGATTCCTGTGAATGTAGCTATTAGTGAATTATAATTTAGATCAATAGATGGAAAAATGTTTGGTGAAGGCTGAATGTAAATTGCTCTAATTTGAACCCTTCAATTAACATAAGATTATAATGATTTTATATATTTGCCATACATGTAGTTTAAACACATTCTAATTCGTTTATGCTTTTGATCCTGGTCTGTCTGACCAAATGCACGATAAAAGGCACGTATGCAAAAGTATCCCAAAGTTTTGAGGTGGTAGAATTTGATTTAAGAGGGCGATTTATAGCTGCTCTTCTTACATATCGAGCGACTACACTCAGGATCACGTTTTCGAATTAGAATTCAACAGTAGTCATACAGTCGTTGAGTTTTAGTATTATGTTTGGACTATATAGTATGAGATCCATCTGAGATATACAAATATACTTTTAATCAATCCAGTAAGTTTGCAAGAGCAACAAAAAATCCTTCTCTAATCACACAAAGCTGTATCATCTAGTTCCATGCTTTATCTTCTCCGTTCTTATTGTAATCCGTGTGCGCAAAAAGAAGTTAAATTCTGTCTTCTGAAAGATTTTGAAGGAACACTATAAATACGAACAGCTATTCAATGTTTAAAATCCTATGCTTCCCACCAATGCAACTAGATATATTTCTTAAAGCTGTGACTATTTATTTAGACAGTGTCTAACCTCACACTGACCTACCCTGCTCGTGAGAGACAGCGATAGAGCTTCTATGTGGTGCTTGATGGGCTAGTAATAGCAGCTAAACGTGCCCCTAATCACACTCTGCTCTCAGAAAAGAACACAGATTATATAACGTCTTAGCTATTAAAAACATGAGATGGTCATGTTATTGATCGCAGGAATGTTATTGATCGCAAGTCTACTGGGTTAGATTTGGCGTGGAGCCAAATACCAACCACTCTACCTGTCAATATATCGTATTTATAGTGTTACTATCACATTACGAGGTAATACTCGCTATTGTCCTCTGCATCATATTACAATGTCTTTTACACATAAAACACACACACATACACACGTGCATACAAATACATGGCACCGACCACATTATATATATATATATATATATATATATAAAATTATTATAATTTTAAATAATTATTACCTTTGATGGTTTTTATTCCCATGCTGACCACTTGGTAAGATCAATATTTTAAATACCGATCTTATCCTTATTTAT
>NC_068982.1:151801621-151804145 GCF_001194135.2 Octopus bimaculoides | reverse complement strand
ATATGTATGTATGTATATCCCAATACATGCTGAGCGTTGGGAAACTGACTTTTGATTAAAAGCAATTTGTCAACTTATGTGTACATTAATTTCCTTTTAATCTAAAAACTATTGTTTACTTTTAGAGATATCCTAATATTAATTAGTCAGAAGCACATGGGTTTTCCAGGTATTTTCAACTCTAAATAACTAAAGATTGAGAATAATTTAAACTTTTTTCAGTCTTTTTTTTTTTTTTAGTTGCATTGCGAAAGAAATTAATTTTAAAAGTTATTGTCTTTGGCTTTAAATTAAAAATAAATCTTATCAGTATTTTGGGAGAGAACCGAAATTAAATATAAGAAAATTACGTCTAATCGCTGGTATTAATGAGACCATCTTATAGGTTTAAGAGGCAAGTGAAGTGAATTTGTTATTGAATACGCCTCAAGGCAGTAATGATTTATACAAGATTACATCTATAAATTTTAATTAAAGAAATGTGACGAAGATATTCTGAATTGCAAAAAACAAAAACACCTGTACAACTTTTAAACCGCAACAATAAGACAATCAATTAGAAACACCCAAATAAAATTTCTACTAAAAAACTTTTTTATCAGATATTTAACGAAAATAATATAGCGTAATTTTCGAGTTGAGGAATTTAATTTTAATATAGCAACGGATTAAATTTTAATGAATTAAAGTAATTCTTTTTATGTGCATAACTTAATTAGCTAATGATAGCTTGCTATAAGTACAAATGACTTAGCATTATATAAACAAAATTTACTAATATATCTCTATAACAGCTAAGCATGATAGACAATACAAAATTATAAGATGTTAAAGTCTTATACATGTTTAACTGCTTCCTGCATTTTTAATTCCAGTCTATATGTTATACAGCTATCCCCTTTGTTCACCTGTTAGCCACTTGTAAAACAACTGTTTTTGAATAGGACTTACATCCAATAGTTAGCACAGCTATCCACATGTTATAAAAAGAGAACATTTATAAACGAAAAACAACAAAAAAAAGAATTTAGAATACCTGTTGATACCACAGAGCTTGCAAATCTACAAGCTTGTAAATCTGTTTCTCTGGATATGACGGATTTTTAAAAAGTCGGGCGCCAATTGCAACATTAGTGATTGCCTTCCACTATTTTCGTCTATATCTGTGAAGAGAGATTTCGTCTTAGCAAACTGACTGTGAGTAAACGTTATTGATAATTCCTAACAAGGTATAAATGCCTCTAACATCCTCAATCGTCGCTGCTGAGACAAGTTTCGTCTCACTCATAATTTCGCGCATGTGCATTGATTGTTTTTTATCTTCTCGACTACTCAGTATAGTAGGGTCAGTTGAACACCATCTGTGAGGAAAACAGCACCATGACGCAATTCACCCTACCAGAAACTTGGAAACAACATGCTGTACTGCTTGGCATTTGCACCGGAAGCTCCAATACGAACATTTCAGAGTCGTTGGGCGTCAATCTGAGGACAGAGCAGAGCATTCAGAAAGAGTTGGGCGTGTCTAATGGTGATTACGAAGGTATGGCAGCTCGGAAAACTCACTCTGATCGTTCTGATCAGAAAAGAACTCCTGAATTTGTTGGTGAGATGAAGTCTTTGATTGACAACGATTCCTACAAGTCAATCAGGTCCATCCATCGTCAGGGACATGGGAGTGTCTGAGTTACTTATCAAGCAGGTAGTGCATGAAGACATTCGGTATTCCTCATACAAAATGAGAACTGGCCATCAAAGAAAATAGGACAGACAGACAGGCCGCGCCACGAAGCTTTTGAATAAACTCAAGCATCCCCTCCAACCGAACATGCTTTGGTCTTTCTCAGACGAGAAAAACGTCTGCCAAGATCAGATGGGGAATACACAGCACAATCGTTGGCTCACCGTGTCCCCAAAACAGGTACTGAGAGAGATAAAACTAAACATCCAGTTAACACTATGGTGTTTGGAGTGGTAACTAGTGATAGTAACGTTATCTTTCCATTCATCTTCCCACATGGCCTCAAACGCAACACGGATGCCTACATCAATTAATGGAGGCCTACATCAAGTGCTGCCCTGGGTCAATTGGGAGGCGGCAGGAAGACAATATGTCTGGCAACAGGACTCTACACCATGCCACACAAACGGGAGAAGCCAGTCATGGCTGTCGGACAATTTCTGCGACCACATCATCCCTGACATCTGGTCACCTAATCCCACAGACTGCAAACCCTTTGATTGTTATGTGTGGGGCGCAGTTGAGCGAGAGACCAGCAAAACTCCTTGTGACACCAATGATGAACTGAAGGTAACGATTATGGCAGCATTCACCAACTTAAACAAGAAGATCGTCCAGAAGAGTTGCAGGAGATTCCGAAGTCGGCTGGAGGCCGGGGTTGAAGCCAATGGCGATTTTATTGAATACATTTACTTTTTAGTACGTGTGTATTTGTCTCCACACACACACACACACAAGTTTATATATATATGTGTGTGTGTGTGTGTGTGTGTGTGTGTGTGT
>NC_068982.1:151788578-151801611 GCF_001194135.2 Octopus bimaculoides | reverse complement strand
TATATATATATATATGTGTGTGTGTGTGTGTGTGTGTGTGTGTGTGTGTGTCTATGTATACGTATATATATATGCGTTTCTAAGTGTATTTTTCTATGTATAGTTGTATTTGTATGGAGACCTTTATGTTCTTGTTTAAGATAGCTTTCATTTCGTTATATATTACCTTGTTTAATGAATTAAATCCATTCTCTTTACAATCTGAACATGTTAATTCTTCTTTTCAGTTCAGATAATATTTCAAGCTCTCAGATATTGATTTTCAGACAACCGACTGATATATTCAACAGGGACGGCTTGTGTCTTCAGTTTACTTGTAAACTAAAATACCTTCGACAGATACGGATCAGATATTTTAGTTCAATTCTACTTCATTTTAACCTATAAAACCTATAAATGTGGTTTCTTGAATAACAAAAGGTACTTAAGTTCTTCATGCTTGTATTATTTTATTATATGCCCTAAGTAAGGCGGAATCTGGAATATTTAAAGTATCTTATATAGAAGATGGAATAAACAAAATATATTTATACTCAGTTGGCTGTATAGGCCAAACCTCAAAACAATGGAACATAAAAGTAATATATTGCATTAAATCCTCCAGCTTACATCATATGAACATCGAAAAATAAGTACAAAAATCAAAATGAAGATAAATCTAATTTGTCCATTGCTCTTAACTCATATATTCTCATCTAGAATCTTGTACGCTACATGCATTATGAGCAGTCATTATAAAAATATAGGGTACTTTAAAATGATCTTATGAAGATAAAGCATTGTTGAAGACAATGTTCTATAATACAGCTGGTTTTTGTTTGTTTTTACTTCTAATCTGTTTTGATAAAACTTCTTGCTTTATTTTTCTTTCTTCATGAGATATACACCTATCCATTAACTTTGCGCTTTGATATTTATGAAATGCACCTATGAAACTAAATGACTGTTTCATTGTTAAAGGATTCCCTACCAAATTTAAAACTAGATAACTTTTCAGAGCACAATGTTTTCCATAGATGCATAGACACATATATACATGTATATAAGCACACATACATACACATACATCCATACATGCATACATACATGCATACATACTTACACGCTTATATACATATATCGTATCATATCGAACAATTCGACCTAAATTTAAAATATTTATATCATTTGTGGAAATATATTCACAATCAAACTTAATATATTTCTTCAAATATTCATTCTGTATTTTTTTCACCTCATGTTCCCATAAGCAAAACTTAACATTAATACTTATTGTTACTGTAGACAATATATATCAATTAGGTAGTGTGTTTGCCTTGTAATTCTTTGTTTGAAAAAATTTCGAAAAAAGACGAGGTAAAAGACTATAAAATATATGTTCATGCGAGTCGAGTATGTAAAGTGAGAGTGTTTGATGTATGATCAGAATATGTAGATATAATGATTCGAGCTGGTTGGTGGCTGTATTCGTTCACAGCAGAGTATTCTCTCTATTTTCTACTGAGACACGACACCCAATTGGTCGGATGCGCGTCATTATATCGGTATTCAACTGATCGTCTGCAACTTACAAACAACTATCGATATTTTACACAATGTTATACACAATAGTAAAACTTGGTTTTCCTCACAATCAAACTTAATTAGAAACGTTGATTTCTTATGGTAACAACTGATGCACAGAAAACAAACAATCCCTCTTTAAAAAATAAACATAGGAAAAAGTAAATTCATTGATTTGCTTCTGCAATATATTGCAATGTGTAGCAATAGATAAAATCGCTTCTTGTTTATTTGTTGATTCTTGATTTTTTGTTACTGGGGTATTTTCTATCGTGATAGGCCGATATTCACAGCCTACTTACATCTATTAGATTATGTAAATTCATTCCGATTATTTTCTCATATTGATCTAATATAAATAATTGTCTCCCTTTATCTAGTGACAACAAGAAAAAACAGTGTCTTTCAGATTTTCAGATAATGAATATTTAATGTTGTTATATTTGGAGATAAACGGAATATTTAATGGTCTTTCGAAAATAAAGGATTAGTCAAAGTCTTTTGAAACGTCTAGGTATTGCAAAGCACCTTTATTTCATTAAAGATTTGAAAATACTATAAATGCCGTCGGGTAGCTTCAACTGAGAAACACACAACGAGGTTGAAACAGCGCAGTGTTTCGAAATTCCCTCACACCGTTGAACCGTTGAAACACGTGTGTTATCGACACTCATTCGCCTTAAGAGAGAAGGCGTTCTTCTGTAGTGAAAAGTAAGAGCGATGAGGTATTCACATGCGATTGTTTGCATTCTCGCTGTTCTGCGTGCATCCCATTAATTATTACTATTTTAGATTTTACGTTTATTATCTTAAATTATGCGTAAATGTGCTGTTGAATATGTAATATTTCCAAATTATTTTGTCTTAGTTGTTTTTCTAATTTTTGAACATTACTGTGTTGTTCTTATGTGTGTTAACAGCATGCTCCTTTTAGTTTTTTAGCTTGTTGTTTGTATAAAGATTCATTTTTCAGTTGCTCGTTGGATATCAGATACCTGCCTCTTGCATTGTAAAGTTATACATTTTACACTTGATTTGTCTTTTAAGAAGGCGTTTCATCAATTATATTAAAATGGCTCCTAATTTTCTTTCCTGTGTTTTTTTTTCCTGTGGTAAATATCTGTGTTATTATGGGGTTGCTTTAGTTTTTGCAAATGTCTTTTTAGTGGAGAATACATGATGAATAGTGTTTTCCTAAATGTATAAATGTTTGAATTTAGCTTTTGTTATTAAGATTAACATTTATCAGCTATTCCGATTGCGTTCATGCTCCACAATTTAATTCATACTTTATGTTTAAACGAAGAATACCAATAACCATATCCAAGAATATACCTAATGATGACAGAAGTCATAGCGACTGAAACGTAGTGTAGATAAACTATACAAAATATGAGGTTGTTAGTAATTCTTGCGAAAATTTCTATCTTACTTTTTCCAAATGTATGATGATATCTTAGATTTTTCGCTGCCGGGTGTACAGTAAATTCATTGTATTCCAATGATTAAGTTTGAATTTATTAGAAACTATTGCCAGCTGTTATAATAAATACAATATTGAAACATACGCCATTAACACAAGTTTCCCCATTTAATTATTCATAAAGTACCTCTACTGATAACTCACCCAGAGATTGTTCATAAACAAACTGTTCCTGTACATAAATTTTTGCTTCGATCATTAAACTGTGCACACACTGGGGCAGCATCTACGGATGTTTCAGATGATTATATTGACTTAATATTTGTAACCTAGTACATTTATCAACGTCAGGAGAATGGAAATTGAACTCAAAACATAAAAAAGAACATAAGCGAATGGTAAAGATTTTTTCCACCTTCTACTAATTCTAACAATTTACCGTCTCAATCAAAAGAAAAAGTAATACAAAGTTCCGAACAACATATGAAAATATGGGAAGCTATCTAATTTAAATATTCAATGAACACGCAACGTGAAATTTCCCGAAGGTACTAGCCTCACAAACAATGGGTGATATCTCAAGTTGAAATAACTCTATTTAAAATCAGACAGGAGCAATGGTTATTGTTTGACTTGTATGAAATAATACATTTATTGTATTATTCGTCTCGACTAAGGCGGTGAGCTGGCAAAAACTTTAGCACGCCGGGCAAAATGCTTAGCAACATTTCGTCAGCCTTTACGTTCTGAGTTCAAATTTTGCCGAGGTCGACTTTGCCTTTCATCCTCTCGGGGTCGATGAAATAAGTACCAGTTGCGTATTGAGGTCGATATAATCGACCTCAAGACTTCACATGGCCTTGTGCCTTTAGTAGAAAAGATTATTCATCTAAGCCTAATTCATCTTGTATAACATGTTAAGCAATATATAAGGGATAATTAAAAGAGAAGAGAGGGTGCGAGAAAGGTGGGAGAAAGAAAGACAGAATATTGGATTCCTTAGCTGTAATTAGTATACACTCCAAGGTTTCTTAATTGCTAACTGTATTATAGAAATGAAATTGAAAAAAATATCTAATTAAGAAATATTTTTACGATTAATCAAGTACTACTTGATTGTCATTAGGCTACTAACCTTGACAGAGTCAGATATCATATCTAATTTCATCGCTCGCTGCATGTCCCTAGTCAATTTTTAATTAAGTGAGATTTTGAAATCGTTTCCTTCGCTTTTCTTTACCAGCATTAATTATTCCCGAGAGGTATAAATTTAGGGGATTAAAATATTTTTGTTTTCCAACTAAAATATGGAGAAGTTTACACAAGAAAAACAAAAACAAAAATTAAGTCAAAGTAAAAAAAGTTAAAGAACAAGACGAATTTTATCTTTCCTCTAATATTCCTAATAGCTAGATAGCTGATGGCAAATATATCTTGTAAGCGGCGTTAAATGCATCAGAGTATTCCATGTTCTCTGTTCTGTTCAGTTTAGTCGAAATCTGATAAAACTGAAACTCTGATCAGAACCAGAGATAGGAGTTAATGGAACACTGCAGTAAGGTTTTCGACTCTATCGTTCTCTATTTCAGTTTCCGTCCTGCACTACCTCATCTCTTCATTCTTTTCTATTGTCAACTACATAGAATATCAACATACTTCACAAAGCTGCAGTACAATAAATTGTCATAACATAATTCAGTAAGAGAATTTAATATTTTGTTTAGAAATGCCGAGAATAAAACAATTATTAGGAATGAAACTAGCAGGAAGATAAGCAATAGAGCAAGGAATTGCGGTAAAAACAAGTACGAGTCAACATATTCGTAGAAAGAAGAAATAGACAGACATAAATGTATAAAATTGAAATTCAAAGTCTGTTTGAATGGTCCGGAATTTTAGGGAAATTAGTATATTGTAGCGATAAACTGTTTTGGCAATAGTACTCTTATAAAATACTTAAAATAATTTCCAGTACATTTCTGATTCCTGAAGCCTCATACAGAAGAAATTCTTCTACATTGACGAGAACAAAATAATATGCGTGCGCCATTGAAACACGCTCCCCCCCCCCAGCACACATATACGCAAATATAACATACATACATACATAAATACATAATACATACATACATAAATACATACATGGTGGTTAGGTCATCTACTTCTTATGCAGAGTCTGACCACCTCTTGTATCTACACCTTAGATCTATCATCGCGTTTTGACGTGGCTTTTTGAACCAGAAAATGCTTTGAAAGGACACCCACATAAATTGCATATCTGATTTAGACTACCAAGAGTAGCAGTTAAGTTGTGCTCTTTGTGGATCATAAAATGTATTTTGAGACCTTTGTTAGATTTGCAGACCTTACAGCATACATGAGATTGACAGGTATACACGGATAGATAGACAGAGAATTTGGTGAAGGTTCATTTTTCATGGGTCTGCAAATGCTATTTGAGCCCAACAAAAGAAGGGCATGGTTTGTCACAAATGGTGCACACTAAAAGGTGGTTGGGGTTTATTTTCTTGTTGTTCGAAACATTTTTTAAAAAATTTATTTTGAATTACACGTTGGTCATCCCCGTTTGTTCAGAAGCTTTTACTCCTCTCCACACTTTTGTTCGCCACCCAGGTCAATCCGAAGCAAGAGTTCTATGGCCTTCGGTTCCATTCCAAGTAACTTCATGTTAGTCCTTACACAGTCCTTAAATCTCTTTTTAGGTTTCACTGATTGCGTTTCCCTTCTGTATGTTCGTCATACAACTATTTGGGTATGCGTTCATCCGCCATTTGAACAATGTGGCCAGCCCATCTCATACATACATACATACAAAAATACATACATACATACATACATACATACGTACGTACGTGCGTGCATACATACATACATACATACATACATGCATACACACATACGAAAACATATTGCACATACATATATGCAAGCATGCATGCCTATATACGTACCTATATTCATACATTGATATATGTACATACCTACATACGTACGTACGTACATACATACATACATACATACATACATACATACATACAAAACTTTGACAAATAGACAAAGGCAATTCAATATATTGCGTTTTGTGAATAAAAATGATTTTATTTTAGCATCCTACTGAAATAAAAATTAAATTGTTTTGTTTACATTTCATCCGACATTATACTTAGTGTCGAGAGAATTAATTTCCACAGTCTCATTGTTTTAAATCAAATTTATTTCGAAAAGAATGCCTCCATCTCTCATCCTCTCTCTCTCTCTCACTTTCTTTCTCTTTCTCTGTCTATGTGCATGTGCGCATGTGTAGTCTATCACAAGCGTACATGCATGTCATCATCATCATCATCATCATTTAACGCTTGTTTTCCGTGTTGCCACAGGTACAATAGATCCTTACTGTCCAAGTCATTTCTTATTCGGAATTACAACTCTTCGAGGGGCTCGAAGGGATATGCCTCACTCATGCGTTTCACTTTGAATTGTTTTCTACGATTGATTGTCCATAGAATCAAAACTACCTCACAGATTTTAGAGGATGCATTTTATCGCAGCATCATACACGCATATATATGTTTGGGGGCGTGAGTGCGTATTGTGCGCGCCTTTGTGTATACATATATATTCAGATGTAAGCGCCTGGAGGATGAAGCAAGTTTCAACGTCTATAAAAGTTCAAGTAATCTATCTCTGAATGAAACTGTTTATCCAAATATTTGAACTTCACGATACGCTTTGAATGTTCTGTTTTTCATTTGTACACATGTATTTATGCATGCATGCGTGTATGTTTGTGTAAGTATGTAGTCGATGCTTGCGCTCGCGCACGTGTCTAATCACTTGAAATGCGCCTGAATAGGAAAACGAAGGAGTAGTCAATTAACGATTCAAAAATACTGAAGACTAGTGGTCCATCTCAGAGGTAAAGGGAAAGACGAAAGGTCAAACCGGAGTTATTTTCAATATCATGCAAATTTAGGGTATTGGCGAAAAGAAACATAATAATCTGGGACAGATGAAAATATCTGAAGGAAAGGTACAGATTAAGGAAGGGTTCATAAAAGATAGGCATAAAGTGAATGGAATTGACATGGATTGAAACTAATGCAGCAGACAGCATTTAACAAATTTTGTGGGTTAATATTTGACAGGGTTGTCATTGATTTGAGCCAGAAAATTAAAGATTATATTGTGGAGAATGAATGAAAGCTCGCTAAATTTTAAAGGTGGTATAATAAGAATTATTTTAGTATGACCAAATAAATAATTATACACGGAGAAATTGAGATTCAGTTATCCCTCGACTCTCGCAGGTGTTATGTTCCAAAAGCTCCCGCGATAGGCGAAAATCTGTGAAGTAGAAGCATTACTGTACTGTACATTTTTTTCATTATTTTTATAATTTGGATATATTTATTTTATTATAAATGCAAAACAACATCAAGGAGGAATCGACAGAAGCTTTAAAAAATAGTTGAACCGCGATATGGCGAGGGATTACTGCAATGTTTATTGCTAGACAGGGTCAAATGAGAGCCGTGAAGGATTTCGTAAAAATCAACGACACCCTGTTAAATGTTCGGCATTCTTGAGAAACCGGACGAGTCAGAAGTATTTCATTAAGACAGACTACTACACCACAAAAGAATTAAAATTATTGATGAAAGTAAAGGAAAACGAATAGTGAGAATCGGGTTAGAAATCGAGAATAGCAGAATATATGGCGGATGTGAGTCATTAATCTAAAGACAGACGGAAACTTATCGATGCGTGAGAGGTATTTAGTGAAATGAATCTCATTGGATTGGAAAGTTAAAAGGGAGGGCGTTTCTCATGCATGAAGACTTGTGTGTATGTGAAAGTTTGTTTTTAAGTGTAAGTGCGTTTGTGCACTTTTAAATGTGCCCTTTTTTTTGTTATATTATGTTGTTGGGTACCAAGTTAACGTGATTGAGGAGACTCACGGACTAGGAATGAAAACATGTATGGTTAACTTGGTGTGGCATGTCGGTATTGTACCGGGCTCGAGAAATAGTATACAGCTTTACCCTGGTGAATATACCCTGATATATGTCGATAAGCGCTCTAGCTGTTTGTGATTGAAACCATAAATATTTCCTAATATAAAAACAAATTGCGGTGATCAATTTGATAGTAGTTTTCCAACAGGTGAGATTTTTTAATTCCTTCTGCTTCAAGATCTACCTCACTCACAGCGAAATTATCGATACTTGGAAAGAAGTATCACCAATGCCACAGAACGTCATTACTCAGGCATTTTCTACTTCAATGTAGATTGAGCTGTGCATAACACAGCATGCATTAACAACGTAGATTAGGAAATTAATTTTGTAGTGCATGATGATGGTCTTTTTTTGTTTTTGATAGTTTGAAACGTAAAACACATTTTGAATATCTAGCAAGTTTGATAGCAATGGAGAGTTTAGTGAAACAGAAGCGAGCATGAATATGATGCAACTTTTAGTGAGAACTCCATACTTCAGCGATACAGAGCAACGATCGCAGCCAGTGGAAACTACCTTTGAGCAGCTTTATCCAGACGCCATGCTATTATCCCAGTTGGAGTAGGGCCTTGGGAATATGGCCTAAAAATTTTCCACTGACTTAGTTCCTGAACAGTAAGGCTTGTCTGCAAAGGAATTCTAAATAACGTTTGTAAAATCAAAAATATACTATTAGTCACGTGGAATATACATGCAGACAATACTTGATGTAGCCGACTTGAGAAACCGGCACGAGCGCCGAATAGCTCACATTTACCAGTCAACTGAGACTTAGATAATATTACTGCACCCATTGAAACCAAAATATTTGCAGAAGATTCTCTTCACAATGTTAGCTACGGCTAAAAATCCTGGAAAGCCTATTAGAGCGTACACATCGCCAATATGCCATAGAATTTCTCAACCGAAAATGGTTAGCCTTTTTGAGCTGTTAATGTCATTAAGTATTTATTTTAAAAAGACTTTCAATGTTACGTTACTGAGTGCCAATGAATTAACTCTGCTGTGTGATAGTCAAAAGACAACCGCTTTTATCAGAAACTAAATAAAATACCAACAGAAAATAAAATCATTCTAATGGGTGATTTCATACAAGAGTAGGGTAGAATAAAAATAATCTGAGAGCAACTGAACGGAGATCGTGGCGTCAGGAAATCTAACAGCCAATACATCAGACATATTTGTATGTGTTCTGAACACGATCGCACTATTACGAGCACCACCTTGCAACAAAAGAATGAATAAAAGACGTCATAGATGTATCCGTGATCCAGACATTGGCATCTTATCAATTGCACCATGGTCTCGTCATTAGACATCATTGTCTTTCTATATACGTGTAATTAAGAATGTTGAGTGCTGGGAAGATGATCGTATAGTATCAACAAAAGTTAAATTGCAAGAGCTCTTCCTACACCACTCAAGAGCAGCTTGGTGGTTGCAAGCACAACAAATGTAATATTTGTAAGAATTTCCGTTACTTCCGGCTGTTAGACTGACGGCTTCAGAGACGCTCATTATCTCGAAAGTTGTCCACACGTTATCGATGCTACTGCCAAAAATATCGGATCCGGGACACGAAGACTAAATCAGCAAGCTCCAGAAATGTATCCACAAGAATTATAGAAAAATTCTAGTCATACGTCCATCACGTTCGTTAAAAGCTCTTGCTAAACAAAATCTGTTCTTCGTAACGTGTACTTTTTCTATGTTGCAATAAATACAATTTATGGCCCCTGAAATTGCTGCACAACTTCAAGCAAGTCATTACTTTTTTCTAAAAGTTGAATCAGAATTAATAGAGTCTGGGAGATACTTACTTAAGTTCTTAAGCCTATTTCTTCTAGCAGCCATGGATAAATTTTATAAAATGCCTTTGGATACGCCAACATCATGAACATCTTACTTGACTGAAGTTAGTGCTAACATTAAAACTGTAAAACAGGTAAGTTCTGCGCTAGAAAATATTTCAAGAAAAAGTATGAAGCGGGATGGTCACTGTCGCACAAAATGCTTGTCTGTACATGACTGAAGTATGGAACTTGGAAAATATCTCGAAATTGATACAAAAACTATCAAAATCTACAAACACGAAGGAGATAAATCTACTTGCACAGATAATAGGAGTATAGTCCCCAGGGACCAATGCACAGTAATTATGATCTTTACTTGGCAGTTTCATGAGAAAAGCATCAGAATCTGTTCACTGGATTTTGAGGATCTACAGAACGTGCTTAATACAACCTGCAGAGTATTTGTAGAATGTTATCAAAAAGCTTCGATGTGCGCCAGAATTCGTGAATTTTCCACACCAGTTATACAGATCTGATAGCTCACGTTGCAATGGGAGGGCTGAAACATGAGTAAGGCAAAGCTGCTTGCTCACTCCTGTACTATTTAATGTATGTATTTCTCATCTTTTACACAGAAGAATGGAAAGGAAGACGGCAATCATTATAAACTTTTGACTTAGCGAGATTTTTATTAAAATCTGATGACCGTGCCTAGTTACCTCACTCTGGAAGTCGTTCAAGTCACCGTCACGCAGAAGTTACAACATAAAAGAACGCACTTTTCATATCTACACCCACACAAGTCATAGCATCAGCAACCTAATTTCTAAAGAATTCACACGTTGAAATAAAAATAAATTCGTAAAATAGGTGACTTATAGTTTCTTAGGAGACTCAAAGTTTAAGGAGAGTATTTCTAAACAACTATATTCCTCCTCCATTCCAAGGCTTGTGTCCAACCGGTTGAATGGGTTTCCATTACTCTGTATGAGTGTAAGAGATATGGACCACAGACGTCTCCGAGGCCTACACCATCCAGTGCCTACAGAAAATCCTTTCAGTCTCCTGACAAGATAGCATTACAAATACAAAATTTCCCGCCGAAATATCAGTAGTAGAATAGAATCTAGCTAGATAGCCCAAAATTGTAGTGCACATGCGTGACTCAAACTTTTTTGCCATAGGATCCTCAACGGCTAGCTAAAACACGCCTGGCCGGAGGACTAACAGTTAAAATATCAGTTGAAGATGATTTTGTAGAGGGGTAACATCAACCAGTCAATTGTAAAGGAAGTCCGTACAAACTGTTGGCTTTGAAGGGGATAAAAGATTAAAAAATGCGCTGAGTAATACTCATAAAAAAACATGAAAAGAAGATTGCATGTATATTTCCTATAACCAGACATTTATATGACCTGTCTGCAACCAAAGCTAAATGTTGTAGTGCACAGTCATTAAAACATCTACAATCGAATGAGATTGTTATCGTGAATTTAGTGATCGACCACAAGCAGGAGTGTGATTTATGTTTATGCAAATGGTAAAATAAATTTCTCCATTAATAGGAGCAATTTATTTAATATCCAAATTTTATGGAAAAGGCTTGTTCATTCGGAAATATGAGCGTAATGAATGTTCGGACATAAACATATTGAACATCTATGATTATGTTTTAATATTTAATGCAAATAACTCAATTGCTTATGTGACGTGCAGAAATAGAAATTCTAATGATTTAAACTAATTTCCTCGTGATACGGTAACTACACCGAGCAAAGTTTCTAGTCTCCTAATTATAAAACAACTCTCAGGCATCATCTAATGGGAAATGGCTCCACAAATTCACACAAAACAATCACTATCACTCGTCTAGAATGATTCAGTCAAGCTTACTGACCTTAAATTTTCCGCGTAGGTTCATGTCTAGCATAGTTACTTCGCAGAAAGAACGAACCAGAAAGTAAAAAGAATGTGTTTTAATTCTATGTCATTAGAGACGAAAACTTGGATAAAGCTCAAATCATGTACGACGTGATACTGTCTCTATTTGTTATCTATTTCTGTATTTTATGTGCAATTCTTGTTCGATTGATATTTGACGTTTAGTTATGTGTGATATACAGATATAAACGCAAATACATATACTTCCTCATTGTTCAAAAACACACGTGCATGCGAATATGTGCGCATATATGAATGTATATAGTTAAGCTTGGGTATACGGAATATAGAAAGAGCGTACAATATTTTTGTTTTTTATTTCTTTAACTTGTTTCAGTCATTAGACCGCGGCCATGCTGGGACACTCACTTAAATAATTTTTTTAGTCGAATGAATCGACCCAGTAGTTAATTTTTAAGCCTGGTAACTTATTCTATCGGTTTCTTTTGCCGATACGGGGACATAGACATGCCAGTACCGGTTGTCAAGCGGTGGTGGGGGACAAAGACGGACACACATAGATACATATAAATATACATATATAGGAAGGACTACTTTCAGTTTCCATCTTCCAAATTCATTCGCAAGACTTTGGTCGACTCGAGGTCATAGTAGAACACACTCGCCCAAATTGCCATGCAGTTTAGACTGAACAAAGAACCATGTGGCTGAGAAGCAAGCTGTTTTACCACACGACCATTCCATATGTAATAAAGAATAGCATTTATTTCTTCGAAGCTGAAGTTTAACTCTGTCGTCAGCTCATAGCTTTAAAACACTGAACTGTAACCGAACATTCGAATTAGCAATGGAGTGAAACCATATCTTCGAACAAAATTAACCTTTCTCTCGCATTCCATCACTTTCTTCTCTCCCTTTCATTCTTTCTTTCTCTCTCTATCTAATTATCTCTCTCTACACACACATAAATTTATGAGTATGTGTATGTGTGTGTGTGTGTGTGTGTGTGTGTGTGTGTGTGTATGAGTACAGAAAGAGAGAGTAAGGTGGCGAGCTGGCAGAAACGTTAGCACGCCGGGCGAAATGCTTAGCGGTATTTCGGCTGTCGCTACGTTCTGAGTTCAAATTCAGCCGAGGTCGACTTTGCCTTTCATCCTTTCGGGGTCGTTTAAATAAGTACCTGTTACGCACTGGGGTCTATATAATCGACTTAATCCGTTTGTCTGTCCTTGTTTGTCCCCTCTGTGTGTAGCCCCTTGTGGGCAGTAAAGAAATAAAAGAGAGAGAGAGAGAGAGAGAGAGAGAGAGAGAGA
>NC_068982.1:151785540-151788568 GCF_001194135.2 Octopus bimaculoides | reverse complement strand
AAGAGAGAGAGAGAGAGAGAGAGAGAGAGAGAGAGAGAGAGTGAGAGAAACTGAAAGAGAGAGAAAGAAGACCTATAAGTTCTAGTCTGTGTTTTGCTATAAATAGCTATAAATAGTTATTTGCTCTAAGTTCTCCTCGAAGACAGGAATGAGATTGATGAAATAGATAACCTGAGGTCTTCTGAGTAACGATCAAGAAACAGTGAACTATATAAAATTAACTTTTTTTCATTCAGTCCTTCCTGAATTGAGAAAATAATGCATCAGTCAAGTGCTGATGCCAATGGTATCGACTACACTCGTCCGTCAAACTTCCTGGTCTCCACCTTTTAATTGATGCACCGATGCAAACACCACTTTTTGTGTTTTGTATGAGGTATTTCGTCCTTTGATATTGTACTCATTGCTTGACCCCCTTGTGGCCATTAAAAAATTCATATTTCCTTTCTATTTTATCTGCATTCTATTTAATTTTGCTTCTTCCACCTCTCTCCTAATCGTTTTTTAAGATTCTAAATTCAATAAATACGATATGACCCTTTCTAGACACGCGCACGCACACTCACACACACACACACACAAACAAACACACACACATACACACACACACACACACACAAATACGCACACAAGAAACAAGAAGACTTCCCTTCATTCTCATGCTTTCAATCTAATTTTAAGGCGAAGACAATATGAGTAGCCATATAAAAACCATATCGATAGATATAATTGATCGAAATACTCTGCGGTAGCTCTCCTAATATCCGTTATTTGGAAAGGACCGATGGGCCATACTTTCACAGTCCATGTTCATAATGAAAATCGAGACCGAGTGAACATAGGGAGAATAATAGTTTAAAACTACTTACTGTATATATAAACATGTATCTAACTAAATTGAATGCATATCAGTGAGTGCTAGCAGTGTAAATAATTAATTGATGAGGTATCATCAGGCATTGTTACAAGAAGAGATGGATGTCAAACTTACGAGAATATTTATAGTTTTCAAACATACGTGTTTAGCTCTGCTGAGAAATTGTGTATATACCGATTTGCTCGCTATCAGTGATCAGGCAAATAATGACTAGTTTTATCAAAATGGGAGACCGACCTCTGACGAAGTGATCAAACTAGTCGGGTTGATTTGTATTCTCCTGGCCAGAAAGTGAAAAGCACGTACCCTAACTACGCTAAGAATTTTCTTAGTGAAGCTTTTTACGTGTTTCAGTAAAAATATATCCTTGCAAGTTTCACTCTCTTTGACTCGCTCTCTCCGTCATCTTCCTTGTACATGTATAGATCTGTGTATGATGCGTGTGTATACTTACATGCATACACGTGTGTATATGTATATATTATATATACACTCATATACATATGTATATAAATGTATGTGTATATGTACCTTGATACATATCAATGTAATACTAATATTAGAAAGTCTTTAACTGGTTAACGACATCACAATTGTAAAAAGAACGTCATACAATATGTCATGGAACATTCAAGGAACAAAACCACTGATCCCGAAGGAATGGAATAATGGAATATGTATTTCAAAGAAACAAAGCTTTGTTATAAAAAAAATTATGGAGGAAAAGAAGCAATAAATCATTAAAACTATCTCTTTTTTTTACGTCAAATCGCATATAAAGATCACTTCAGATCTGTTGGGAAATATATGGACAATAGATATTGGATGCAACTAAGTAGTAAATGAAATAATGATTTCTTAAAAGAGTAAATAAAGTAATATGAAAAGAAATTTTGATTTTCTTTTCTAATTGTTTCTTCTTAACATTCTTGTTGATTTTGCTTTGGTTTCTTGTTTTTTTTTTCTTTTGTTACCGTAGATATATATTTTTTTCATTAGAAATTGAATTGTAATAATCAAACACTATTTGTAGAGCGTATTTGGTATTGTATATTGCAAGAACGAAATGACAGTCATTTTAATGGTACATAGTTAAAGAAAAGACGCTGGTGTCAATAGAGATAGCTAGGCTATTGTAATCATACACGTACTTGTGCGTGCATATAATATATATGTGTGTGTATACACATATATATCAATGCACATATATATATATATATTCATATTCGTGTGTGTGTGTGTGCGTGTGTCTGTGTGTGTGTGTGTGCGTATGTGTACTTAAACGCGCATACATGTGTGTATGTATGCGTGTGCACATCATGTATTTCAATTTGTGTGTGGATGCAGGCTGCGTAAATGTCTATGTCAATGTTGATAAGTGCTCGAATATTCCAGCCATGATTATCTGAATTAGGGGAATTTAAAACTAAACTTTCTAATATGTTATTCTCCCTTTATTTAATACTGCAGTGCATTATATGAAGAATATTTGGCTGTTGTTTCTTGCAGGTTAAGTGACGTTGTAAACACTTCCTAGTTGTTGTGTACGTTTCTTTGGTTCCGAGGCAACACCGCTTGAGTAAACACATAATAGTATATCAGCCTATCACGTGCTTTTAGGGTTATGCAAGACTACATAAATACAAGTGTTCCTTCTGAAAGTAAGGCAGATAAGTGTGTCACTTGAGACGTTTAAATGCTTGCAGCAGAACGAACAACATCGAGACTCATTTGTAGGTGTTTTAGCCAGTGCTAACAGTTTTCACAATGGCGATAACATTTGTTGTAGTGGATGTTGTAATTTTGGCGGTAAAAATGATATATTAAGGGCTAAGTTATAGCTCTAGAGCATTTAGAGAAAACGCAAGTGAATGTCTACGTTGTGGTTACAAATAAGCCGCAAAGCATTTGGTAAAAATAGCGCTTCATATTGAAATATTGAAATATACAAAACATTTTAATAGTGCATTTTCTACATTTGACTGCCATTGATTCATAAAAACAATTGCAAAAAGTATTGCGTTTAAATATCACATATGCAATAATTCCCACTGTATGCACATATATATATATATATATATATATATATATGTGTGTGTGTGTGTGTGTGTGTGTGTGTGTGTGTGTGTGTGTGTGTGTGTGTGTGTGTGT
>NC_068982.1:151784683-151785502 GCF_001194135.2 Octopus bimaculoides | reverse complement strand
TATATATATATATATATATATATATATATATATATATATGTATGTATGTATGTATTATATATATATATATATACGTATGTATATATATCTATGTTCATATACGTGTGTGTATATGTATATATATAGTGATATGTAGTCCACTTTTGTACGCTCACACAATATTTATTAAAAAATTTATGCAGATCTTCTCAGAGAAGCGATTTATTTAAAATATAAATACTCCTGTCAGCTTAATCGCTACTCTAGAGTTGGAATGTTTCAGTAATTCTTCTGTTGAATAAAAAAATTGTTTCATAATAAAATAGTTGCTTCCTTTCTCAATGGATGTCCAGGTCGTGAATAGTTAGAGAGAAAGCTACACATACACACACAGACGAACGCAGAGGGGTGGTGAAAGAGGTTTCATAAATGCATTAGTGGTTGGCTCTTGAGTCACTTGTGTGTAAATTTATATTCGAATGATTTGCATTTTGTTATATGTATTTGTATGTGTGTGTTTGCATGTGCGTTCAACTGCATACATAAAGAAATCACATAAGTATATCAGTAACCTCTATGGAAATTTAAAAAACAGACTGGAGATAATACCGGACCAGCCAATAATTCAAGTACAGACCCAGGGAAGATTATCTGCTGCAAACTCATTTAGCATAACTAACTTTAAAATCTCGAGTTATGCCGTGCTGAAGAGTCTAGAAGGAGCGCGAAATAATACCCTCCACGGCTACTAGAGACTTTGCAGGTTTTCTGTATGAAAATAAAAGAATTATATATACATATATATATATATACATATATATATATATATATATATATATA
>NC_068982.1:151781699-151784301 GCF_001194135.2 Octopus bimaculoides | reverse complement strand
GTGTGTGTGTGTATCATCATTATCATTATTTAGCGTCCGTTCTGCATGCTGGCGCGTGAGCTGAAACTACTTCAATTCATAGCTAGATAGCTATCTATCTATCTATCTATCTATCTATCTATCTATCTATCTATCTATCTATCTATCTATCTATCTATCTATCTGTCTATCTATCTATCTATCTATCCATCTATCTATCTATCTATGTAGATAGATAGATAGATAGATAGATAGATAGATAGATAGATAAATATGCATATATTATACATCTGTGTGTCCGTGTATGAGAATGTGCTTGTATTTGTATATATATGCCTGTGAATGTGTTAATATACATTATGCAGTGATGTAAACATTAAAGATGACTCAATTCAGAATTGATCCTTGTTATTAAGATGTTCATGTATATCATGTTATGCAGTCACGTAATGTGAGATATTTATTTGTAGACTTGATATGCTGAAACAAGTAATGTATAGAATATGACTTTGTAAAGAAAATATGCACTCACGTTTTTCTTGTATATACTTTTTTATGAATTTCATTCATTTATTTTAGAATAATTGATTTTCTTACCTGAAATTATAAAAAAAAAGTGCAAATGAAAGGAAATTGCTTGAAATGCAATTCAGACAAAGAAAGAAAAATAAATTAAATGAATATATATATTGACACCTATATTGAAATTTTTAAGATAAAATTAGAACAACAAAGAACCAATAAGCAAGTAACTCTTATTTGGTGCATTGTCAAATAAAATATGAAAACTTTTGTTTGGTGCAATATGAATGGTTATTATTTATAGCAATTGGTTTTTATGAATCAATAATAGTCAAATATAGAAAAATACACTATTAAAATACTAAGGATTATTTTCTTTTGATTCAAAAGGAAGACATAGGGGAAATTGACGAAGTTCTTGGATGTTCTTGGGGTATAATTTAAATGCATTTAGTGGTGAATTATAATGTGAAATATAGTTTTCATTGATTCTTTGAACTATTAGTTTAACGAAATACTAATTAAGTTAAACGTAGAAAGAGCCATAAATATATATTGAGGATTTACAATTCTGTCACTGGAATACATTACGTGTTAAAATAATAAAGATTTTATTATATTGTTTTTTTTTTAATAGTATTTAAATCACATATACATATATCTCTTATTCCTTTCAATCATTAGACTGTGGCAATGCTGGGGCACCGCTTAGAAAACTTTTTAGTCGATGGAATCGACACCATACTTATGCTTTCAAGCTTGGTACTTATTCTATTGGACTCTTTGGCCGAAACGCTCCGTTAGGGGACGTAAACACACCAACATCGGTTGTCAAACGGTGGTTGGGAGCAAACAGAAAAGCAAAGACACTCCACGCACACATACATGCATACATATATGCATACATACATACACACATACATACACACACGCACACGCACACACACACACACACACACACACACACATATATATATGTATATATTCTTTATTTGTGAATTAAGGCTACCATTGGTTTCATGTTAGGAGGAGTAAGGAAATATCATGAAACTAATGGTGGGCTTAATTCACAAATAAAGAAATTATCCACCAATGCGGTTTTGAGCCCACATTCCAAGGTTCTACATTTACGCATATATATATATATATATATATATATATATATTCACACACAGGATTGTAGTAATAATGCATAGTGTGATGTGTGTGTGTGTGTGTGTGTGTGTGTATGTGCGTGTGCGGGTGTAGGTTGTGTGTACGTTTTCGTTGTTGAACTCCTAGTGATTCTTGGTTAAGTACATCTATGATCAAAGATATTCCAAACCCAGGACGACATTATCCAACGTGAGCTTGCGTAAGTGTGATTTGATGGAGATTTAGTTGTTATATGTACCAAGTGTTGCAAACATGAAGAGGTCCCCATCGTTTTCCTATAGATACTTATAACCATAAGTAACAGTGAAAGGTGTGATTTGGTTACTATTTCTAAGAGATTGAGAGACCAAATAAAGGTTCTCTTGTTGGAAATTGCTTGTGTGAAGGTTTGATTGTGTTCGTGCTTTTCTGTGTAGCGTATACGTTTGATTGTTGTGTAAATTTTTAAAATATAGTTTATGTATCTCATGCCTGAATAGCTGAATATACAAGCTGAATATACGATATTACTATGTAAAGCTTTGCAATAGAAATTCATGAATGAAGTAGATATAATATGCTTGAAATTGTAATTAAGAATGTAGGTGTCAATCGTGAGAAAAACAATATTAATGCTGTGCTGTATTATCTATTCTGAATATTCATGTAACTATGTGTGTATGTTAATGTATGTTATATATGTAACTATGTGTGTATGTTATATTTATGTAACTATGTGTGTATGTTAATATATGTATATACCAATGTGGCTACAGATCAATTCATGAGCAATATTAGCAAGATATCTTGATTAGTTGAAGAATTCACACATGCAACTTTAGTCAATGCAATGTACACCAAACACGAAGGAAATGTAATAAGAATATATATTGTCCAACTATGCATGCATACAAACATACATACATACATACATACATACATATATATATATATATATATATATATA
>NC_068982.1:151777203-151781503 GCF_001194135.2 Octopus bimaculoides | reverse complement strand
GTGTGTGTGTGTGTGTGTGTGTGTGTGTGTGTGTGTGTGTGTGTGTGTGTGTGTGTGTGTGTGTGAGTGTGTGTGTGGCAAGAAACACAAATGAGGGTTAAAATTTACGATAGCTGTTTCAGTAGAATCTTATCGATGTATTCATAGATTACATCATAACATATAATCCATCACTTTCAGTAAAATTTTAAACACTTATCAAACAGGTGTGGTAATACATCGGTCGTGACGAATCCAATCAGCATTGTAGGATAAGTGGTATTTTGAAAATAGCATTCGAATTTACAGACATGTTAGGAGTGACTTTAACGTCTATGAGAGAAACAAAGAGATCGAATGTCTATATTACTTCTAAACACTTATCTAAATTACTTTATAGAATCTATTAACGGTTATATTAACGGGTCCAAAAATGTGTTCTCTTGCAAAATTGTATGTCTTAAAAACTTGAGAACCTCCAACAAATACATAAATTCGAGGAACGAGATTTTTCCTGAATGTCCGCAGTTCAAGAAATACATCTTGACGGTAGAGCACCGGACAATTAGTATAGCATTAGTATCTGGTTTACGCCTGTTTTACATCGGATTATTGTAATGTTGGTCATCTTCCTTGTGTTTTTCTTCTCTTGTTTGAACGTTTTCGGCTCAAAACGCAACTGACAAACAGTTTTGTTTTCAGCTTGATTAATCGCGGAATAAATTTTTATTTCAAAAAGGAAAACCTGGGTAGCTGTATTTACAAGATTTGCGGTTTTTTTTTAATAAAATTATCTTTACTCTTTCAGCTCATATCGAGTGCTTTTCTACCACATAAATACATACATACATACATACATACAGTAAAGTATGGAAGTATATTCTTTGGATTTACTTTTGATATCAAATCATGCTTATTTTAAGTTTCTAATGCTAAATTCGATTTTTCTGTAGACTTTAGTTGAGTATATACGTAAATAGATTACACCTAATGGATTAATCCAAAACAAACCTCTGTTTAAACTTTCAATTCTCATTTAGTGAGTTCCATGCGAGGATGAAAATACGAAATTGTACTCAATAGAATTGATGCATTGATCTTACTAGCAGAATTTTCATGACATAAAATACTTTGCCAAATATGCTTTCAAGAGATTTTCGTATTTCTCTTCTTTATCTAGTATGCCCATTTATTCATAAATGCGCGCGCGCACACACACACACACACACACACACACACGCACGCATGCACACACACATACACAAGCGCACACAAACACACATGTATACGTATGTATGTATGTATGTATGTATGTATGTATGTATGTATGTATGTATGTATGGAACTGTAGTAAGATAGAGAGATAGAGGCTGAGAGAGAAAGATATTAATGTTTCTATATTTTCTGTGCTTTCTACAACAAATTTTACTTATTAATTTTTGAAACTCATTTCTTTAATGTAAACTATTATTTGTTATATAGGGAAAGTCAGTATAAAATCTCACACACCTAACTATTGTCCGCTTTAAAACATATCACACTTCTTGACATCGAATAGTAGCTTAAAGCAATTTACGTGATACATAGCAAAATTAATTAAATAATAACGGATGTTGTAGAATATATCTATATATATAAAATACGTTGTCTGTGTGAGCGTGTGTCCTCTATGCATGGTCAAACCTCTGGATCAATCTGTACCATACTTGGGGTACATGAATAATTTGAGCTTGGAAATAATGATACGGTCTTGATTAATTTTTCTATTAAAAATGAATATTGCTTGATGTGTATATATATTAAATATAATAATAAAAGAAATAGTACTAATGCCAAACCACCACCGCCACCGCCTTCACCGCCACCACCATCACCACCACCACAACCACTACCACCACCATACCCACCACCACCACCATACCCACCACCACCACCATACCCACCACCACCACCATACCCACCACCACCACCACTACCACTACTACTACTGTCATCATCATCATCATCATCATCATCATCATCATCATCACCATCATCATCATCGTCATCATCATCATCGTCATCATCATCATCGTCATCATCATCATCGTCATCATCCTTATTCATCGAGCTGGCAGAATTGTTAGCACGCCATGCGAAATACTTAGAACGTAGCAACAGTGGAAATAACGCTGAGTTCAAATTCCGCCGAGGTCGACTTTGTCTTTCATATGTCAACAGGCCTGTTTTATATATGTAAGACATATATTTGTTTGTGCCCTCTATGGACAGCCAAACCCCTGTTGAGATGGTACCAACTGTCAATGATCTCATAATGCACGTGCTCCCAAACACTGCATAAATCTTTAGCAACAGTCAATGGCTCTGTGAGCAAGCCATCTTAGCTCCACGTAATGATGCTGTCGACAAAATCAACTGGGATCTCATGCAGCTGTTGCCCGGACAAGAACAGTCTTTCAAATCCCTCGACATTGTCATTGATCAGGACCAGGCTGTAGTTTTTCCAACTGTGTTCCTGAACTCTGTACAGTCATCTGGGATGTCACCTCACCACTTAACACTTAAAAAGGGGGCCCCAATCATGCTGCTCAAAATCAGGATCTACTTCCTCTGTGCAATGGCACCATATTAGTGGTGAAAATGATGCGCTCCCATGTCCTAGAGGTAACAATTATGACTTGGAACTATAATGGTGAGGATGTCTTCATCCCACGGACCCCGTTAATCCTATATGACCTCCCCTTTGAATTTAAACGGTTCCAGTTCCCAGTGAAACTAAGTTTCGCCGTTAATAAACAAATCTCTAGGACAGTCTCTCAAGGTTGTTGGACTTCACCTTGCTTCTCTCGTGAGCAATTATATGTAAGATGTTCACAAGTCCCCAAAATCTTTTCATGTATACACCAATTAAAGGACACACTCAAAACATTGGATATTTAGAAGCTCTGGGTAATTAAACTGTGATTGATCGCCGGATATGTTTCAATACATTTGTGTATACTCACGTCATCTGATAGAATTTTTGTTAAAAGTATTTACTAACAGGAGAGGAGCGCCCGGAGGACGGTTCTTCTCAAATTTATGCATTTTCAGATTCAACGTGTTTCAAATAAGTACTGACAACTGAAGGTGATTTCAAAGACAAAGAACTACCTGCTTTTTAATAATTTTAACTGAGAACATCGGACAAAACATGTTATTGATATATACAGTCAGTTGGTTCCTCATCTAACAGCTGTTGAGAACTGCATAATCCGTGTTTCATTCTACTTAGAGATCTAAAAGGTATACTTAAATTTCATTATTTTCAATAATCTGGGAAACACCGGGTTATTAACGTATAAAGTTGGTATCTCAGCTACTAGGAGGTGAGGCCTGCGTAGTCTATGTTTCACGCTAGTTAGAGATCTGAAAGGCATTTTTAAATTTCATTATTTTCTTTAACCCGGGCAACACCGGGTGTTTCTGCTAGTCGTATATAAAATCAAATTTCTGGTCATTATAATTGCATGTCCATATTACCCTAGATAATTTGTTCACATTTAATCCAGATGAGTTACCCACTTAATTTGTAGATCATGTTTTTTTTTTATTCTTTTTCATAGCAACATTGCCTTAACGCCTCTCGGATTTGATTTAATGTTGCTACAGTTGCAAAATCAAAACATAGCTAGAATATAATTAACACTTGTGTAATACCACGTTTTGTAAAGTGCATTTCTTTCCATATTGCACTATAACAGCAGAGATATTAATTAATATACCATTAAAGATATATTGTTATTCATTCAGATTTCGTTCTGTCATCGTTCTCTGTTTTGATTCGTATCTAAATACCAACCTCATTGCATATCGATTTACGTTGTCATACTATTTGAATATGAATGTTAATGAGAGATAAGTCTTTTCAAATATGACCAGTGAAGGTGTATGTGTGTGTGAACTTACAAACACAGAGCGTTAGATAGATAGATAGACAGACAGACAGACAAACTTAGAGAGATACATGCGCACGCAAACTCACGCGCGTATACTTAACATGTATACTCGAAGAAAAATAGAGTAGTTAATTATTGAAATGTTGAGTGAAATGTTTGTGTGTGTGTGTGTGTGCGCGAGTGTACGAGTGTGAGTGTGTGTTCGCGCACGCGCGTGTATATATGGTGTATATGGAGTTGTTGGCACTCCGTCGCTCACGACGTCGAGGGTTCCAGTTGATCTGATCAACGGAACAGCCTGCCCGTGAAATTAACTTGCAAGTGACTGAGCACTCCACAGATACGTGTACCCTTAACGTAGTTCTCGGGGATATTCAGCGTGA
>NC_068982.1:151773135-151777193 GCF_001194135.2 Octopus bimaculoides | reverse complement strand
TTTGAATTACAGGCACAACAGAAACAGGAAGTAAGAGTGAGAGAAAGTTGTGGTGAAAGAGTACTTCAGGGTTCGCCACCATCCCCTGCCGGAGCCTCGTAGAGCTTTAGGTGTTTTCGCTCAATAAACACTGACAACGCCCGGTCTGGGAATCGAAACTGCGATCCTATGACCACGAGTCCGCTGCCCTAAGCACTGGGCCATTGCGCCTCCACTGTATGTGGAGTATCAGTAGTTTAACAAATTAATACTATAGACAGTAGACGACAAAATTCAGCCAGTGTCTAATATATCTATGAATATATATTGTTAGTGCATAAAGTTTGGCCAACTGTAAAAACTGTTGACTTTCATACTTTCCATATCTAAATTTTTCAGTTGAATAAAATGAATTTACATTACTCTAGAATGAAATTTAGATCATGAAAGTTGTAATCCAGAACTCTAACTCTCACCCTACTTTTAAATATTGGCTTTGTTCCTGGTCTTTATTGCAACCTTTAAAATATTGCAGAGGATAACAGGAGTGAAACAAAATGAAGTTGGAAATTTAATTCAGTTGAATTTAGAGAGGGTGAGGGAAAGAAATATTTTATAGAAAAGCATGAAAAGCAATCATTATGTTACCATTACTACCTTTTTTAATTAAATATGTTTAATCAATATATTCTAAAAAAAAAGTATATCGATTTATTTTAATCTTTTTTTGTAGTTTATGTATCTTTCATATCGCATTCTTTACATTCAGATAACCTTGTGCTTTTGTGCATCATATTAGCTGCATACATTGGTTACGCTAAAAAGAAACGTGCTATGGCTTTGTCAAAATGTTGTTTTCGCTTTTCGTGGCTTATTAATAGTCTTTAAAAACATCGGGATGAAAGGAAATTACCAACGATCTATAATGAAAGTAATGTTGAGTCGGATAGCCGTAAAGAAATTCAGTGACTACTACCATATTTTGATTTATTACTTTGTAGAATGATTTCAACGTCCAATGCAAATACTCTATTCTTCCTTTAATTATAGAATTATTCTATTCCGTAAGTTTGATTTAAAATATTTTTATAACCAAGTTTCAGGATAATTGTTTCACTTAAAGTACTTTTTTAATGCTAATCCTATAAGGCATTCACAAATGTATAAAGGCGCGTTGTCTAGTCACTGGGGATGTTCAGCTAACGATCATAAGGTCGTGGGTTCGACTCCTGGACAGGGAAATGGACATTTCTTGAGTGGGGCACTTCATTTTACGTTGTCCTACTCAGATATGAGAACAATCCTTGTGCTCGGACAACTCTCTCTCCCTCCATCTGTCATATCCTGGATATTCCACTGGAAAAAGGGCGATGAACCAGAAAAGCAACAACAAAGCACCTAAAAGAATTAGCAAAAGTCTGGTTATCAAACCATTCTTGTTCGCGTGCGATGAATGGCTGTAATATATTTTATATATGCTGCGTATATGTATATATATATATATATATATATATATATCTGCAGGACCGAAAAAAAATAACTCAGTTTCGGTGTGCTTTCATTCTCTTTCATCGATGCGTCCCGTTTTATTTTCTCACCCGATTGCCTTCTGGGGTTGACTATCTTAGTCTTCACCTCTTCGCAAGCACTGACAGTCAATAAAAAATTAATGCTTAAAGTTGGCCTCCTATCATCACTATCTTTAAAAGCTGTTGGTCAGACCGCTCGATGTTAAGAGAGTATACTACTGTGAACGCTGCAGTATTGTCCCTTTACAAAGTTTAAGAGTACCTCACTCCCACTGGTCTTACAGCACGGACATCAACATAGAGTTTCTAAGTCCCCTACACTAGATGGACCTTTACCGTATATGAGGATGATCCATTATTTTAACAAGTATCATATTTGCCCTGTTGTTTCAGATATTGTATCAGATAAGGATAAACTATTTATTACTGTTACTAAACTTTCTACAGCCACCCTCACATTCCATGACTACCATTGGGATCGATCAGTTACTGGACAAGGATTCTGGATTACTCTTCCGGTTTTTTTTTTACTTAATTTTTGAGAACGGTCGGGTTCATCTTTAGTTTTCTCGTTTGTGAGAGCAGTCGATTTTATTTCAGATATTCTCCTTTTAAAAATAATCTCTGGCTAATCGTTGAGAGGACGTTGGTGTTCACTTGGCAGAGTTTTGCGCTCTCTGAGTGCTCTTGTTACTATTATTGTATAAGAGAGCAGTGCATGCCATCAAAGTGACACCGGGGTAATATATACGAAGCCCAGTGTACACATCATGACTACTCGCCTGATAAGGGTACACTAAGCACATGCATCACAACCATATATGCACGACATAGTGATCTCATATATCAAGATAAACAGTGCATGACCTTTCAGTTGGTGCCTAGCTAGAATTCCCTTCAGGTCGTGTAGCCCATGCTACTCAAAAGGTCCCTGAATAAGGTTTGTTGAAGGATGTTGAGCAAAACACCCATGTTTCCAAAGGTGAATTATTCAAACCCCAAACAATTCCTCTCAACACATGGCTATGATGCTTCCCCACTATTTCTGCTCGTGATCAGGGATGCACATATCGTCAACCATCAAGGGACACTCAACTGCTTAAGGTCAAACAACTGATAAGCAAATCTATAGTATTGAACAGAATATTTGCTGTAGCCCATCATTTATACCAAGACAAAACACTTCCAATCAGTTAAGATCAGAAGCCATGAGAGCCACTGCCTGGTACTGCATCAAGGCATATTATTATTGTTGTTGTTGTTGTTGTTATTATTATTATTATTATTATTATTATTATTATTATTATTATTATTATTATTATTATTATTGTTATTATTATTATTGTTATTATTATTGTTATTATTATTATTATTATTATTATTATTATTATTATTATTATTATTATTATTATTATTATTATTATTATTGTCCCAGGTTTTGATGTAACTCCTGGAGTCTTGCATGCGTAGCAGGCTTCCTCCCTGCACAGCATAGAGTTTCATACTATCTGTTCTTTTCAAATCTCTAATACTTTCCAGATTATTTTGGCCGTGCCGAGGAGGAACATCTTTTGTAACAGTTCTACTGGGCACTATTCGAATTTCTTTTACATTCCGCTTGATGCCTTTTGATGATACTGTCCCCAAGGACCCACAATAATTGGCACTATCTTCACATATTTCATCTTCTATAGCCGGGCTATTTCATACTTAAGAATATACCTATTTTGTTTCACCTTCCATCTTCATTCTCCGTTAGGCAAAGGCGCTCGCAACATCAACTATATAGCACATGTAGTGCATGTTGTCCACTAGCACTAGGTCCGGTCTGTTATGCTCTAGCATTTGATCAGTTTGGATTGGAAAATCCCAGAGAATTTACCATCTTGCACAAAACCTAGGTAATTATACCCCATCATATTTCCCAGTGATCTAATGTTATCATCTTGCTGCAATTTTATACAATCAAATTTAATATTCCACCTCCATTCAAAATTAAAACTACATTTATTTACATCCAGCGGCTTACTAAGTATTCTCGCTGTTTGAATTACGGGTTTCGGGTATTTTTCTTTTGCTTTTGATTTTTGACACTTCGTATACAATTTGAGGTCGCTTATATAGAGCAGGTAATGTATTTCCATCCTTGTTTTAGCAAGCTCATAGGCAAGCCTGGCTTTGATCATTATCAATGTCGAAATTATTGTTGTTGTTGTTGTTAAGACGGCAAACTCTCAGAATCGTTTGTGCGTTGAGCAAAATGCTTAGCGACATTTCATCTGTCTTTACGTTCTGCATTCAAACTTTGCCGAGGTCGACTTTGCTTTTCATCCTTTCGGGAACGATAAGTTAAGTACTAGGGGTTGAGGCAATCAACTTGCCCCCTATCCTCAAAATCCCTGCGTTTATACCCAATATCGTTATCATTATTATTATTATTAATCGATAAAATTTGAGGCATTTTGCCATGCAGGAGATCGATGTACAAGTGTGAATATGCATGTATGCATGTATGCATGTATATATATATATATATATATATATATATAT